>NC_029790.2:64692279-64702023 GCF_000816755.2 Arachis ipaensis | reverse complement strand
TAAATATCTCTGATAAAAAATTTATTAAATTAAATCGAAATACTATTACATTTTACTTCTGGAGTCTAATATAAATAAAGCTCTGCTGTGAAGGTATGAAAAGAAAAGGATTATACTTTTTTATTTTATTTTATTTTTGTTATTCCAAAAGATGTATTCTATTAGCTAGAAATAAAAATGGTTTTAGAAAATAAGACAAATCTCCTTTTTCCGGTTCTGTTTACTTTAGGGGTGGCAATGGAGCGGGTAGGGGCGGGTTTTTGCTCTTTGCTCTCCCGCTCCGCCGTACAACAACCCGCATAAAACCCGCCCCGCTGGCCGCTTCTACCCAACTCGCCCCGCTAAAACCCGCCCCGGTGCGGGGGCGGGTAATTACCCACCTCGAGCGGATAAGAACGGGGTGGGTACCCGCGAGTTCGGGTAGTGTTGCTACCCTAGTTTACTTATCAATTGCTGTTTTTATGTTTTTAGAGTTCGATCTTCCTTTTTTTCGTTTTTGTCAACTACGATCCTTCTTTTCTTGGACCAAATCAATTACCATCGAAGTTTGTTTCATGTAAATTTTATTATTCTGCTTAGGCATGCCCATAAGGCCATAATAGAGTAAACTAATAAATGAGGCTCACTAGGGGAAAAATATCAATGCAAGTATGACTCTCCAAAAAGGATAGGCCCCACTATAAGTAGGGTTTCTTTTCTTACCGTTTTAAATTAGGTTTTTTCACTAAAATAAAATTAAAAAATTATTATTTTTTTAAACATGATTTTTGAACTTCAATTCACTAAATACGATTTTTTTTGGCATTTAACAAATTCGTCGCACTTCTATAAAATTCTATAAAATTTATAGAGTTTGTCTTACTCCCGGTAAACTTCACTTTAAATATATTAGATTGAATTTGAATAGTTAACCATGATAACTATTATCATGATCTTCAAAATATATAAGAGTACACAAAAGTATATAGGAATAAGTTGTATTTTATTTTTGGGAAATAGTTATTTTTTTAATTTATAATTAAAAAATTAAAAACGTGGATTTTAAAAAATGGGCAAACTCTATTATTTTTATAGAGTTTGTCGGATGCGGTAAACTTGCTCTAAACAAAAAAAAATTGTATTTTAAGACGAGGAATAATAATTTTTTTTATTTTAATAAAAAAAAAACTTTTAAATCAAAGCCCATATCAAGACCAAAAACTCCATGACCAAAAAAGAATAGACCGATGAAAAAATCAAGGTCAATACAAGACAAAAGAAGAGGCCAATATTATGGTGATATAGGGTATTTTGTTTAGTACTAAAAAAATGAGTATTTTCTTTTGCAAGTGTTGAATTGACGTGACTACAACTGCTTACTTACGTGTGTCTTTCATGCGAAGGGGTTGACACAATGTCTGACTCCAAGCAGAGGCACGAAGGAATTTGTCCGTTTGATTGACATAATTAGCTCAAGTTAATACAATGCTAAAGATGGTAATTTGTTTGATGGACTTTTCTGGTGGCATGGTTTTCGAAATTGTTGTAATGTGAGTTTGGGTTTAATTTTGTTTTTTTTAGGTTAAATTATACGTTTTATTTCTTAAGTTTATTAAAAATTTTAAAAATATTTTTAAATTTTAATTTGTCTCAATTTTATTTTAAAATTTTTTTATTTGTATCAATTTTATCCTTTTAATTAACGCTATTTAAATCATTAATAAGATGTTAGTGATGTAGCAAAATAGGGTGTCTGAAGTGGCAAGAAGAGTGAAATCTCCAAAACACTTTTATGTGAGTAACCATTTGTCTTCTCTTTTTTAAATCACTTCTCATATTGTTCTCTTTAGTCACGAAGAGAAAGAAATGGAAGAAAATAGAGTCACATGACACAGACTTGGAGGGAGGAGAACGTCGCGCCGTTGTCTTCAATCCGAGGTGGCAATGCCGTCGATGTCGGACGACGATTCTAGGCAAGGTGAAAAAGACCCGTGACGTCGTTTAGAGTATTCGAGGAGGGAGCAGAGTCTTTCATCGTTGGCGAGGTGCAAAGAGCGAGGAATAGAGCAGAATGAGGATTGCGTGAGAAGCGAGACACCGTTTCATTCTGATCGTCGACGAGGGTGCCATTATGAGAAGCCTAGGTAGCACTGTTCTAATCAAGGGTTTTGTGAGGTTGGCAACCATTCATTTTGAAAATAAATTGTTTGAACTGAATGATAAGGATTTAGGCTTTTTTTTATCACTCTTGATTGCTGTTTAGGGTTTTATTGTAGTGAGGGATTGAGGGTTTCAGTTTTTGTAAAAATGATATGTTTGCATGCTCTGTTTTTTTGAATGATTAGTTACTCTTTTGTGGAACTTTTGACTTGATTGTTTATACACCTAAATCATAGAATGCTTTGGCCAGCCTGGTGTGCTGACACATAGTGTTTGATATCAACGGTAGAACTTTTATACATGACTTGGCCTGTTTGCCTTTGCATGGTCTGGCGGAAAAATTGCCGATTAAGAATTTATAATGAAAATAGCGTTGCAAGTACAGTTCTTAACCGACGAAAATTCTGCTTATCAATTTAAAAAGAGTTGTCACAATTTAAGAATAAAATACTGGGAGTAGAATCCTAGGACGTCTTCCAACGAGTTGACAAAAGAGTGCAATTTATTGGTCAGGAATTTTCTGAGAAATTTGAGAGTTGGGGAATAGATAAATAAATGACTGTCAATCAAAGCAATAAAAATTAACAAGAGATTTTATATAATTAAATAAAAAGCCTTGACTAGGAGAAGATTAATCGAAATTTCTATTCTTGTTGAATTTTCCCAATTATAATAGTAAGAGGTTGTTGCTTCTACTTAGTCATCTCTTACCTAATAAAGGAAAGTCAAGTAACTAAACAACTCTGATTCACAAGTCCTAATCCCTTCCTAGGGAAGGATTAGAGTTAGTGACTAGTGTGTCAGCCAACAACTTCCAATTACAAATTAACACTTGAGTATTCCAACTCAAGGGTCTCCTATTAGTCAATTCCAAAGTCAAGTTGGGAGTCTACTCCATTGACATGGATGCTGTTTTCACAGACATGTAAAGGAACTAGAAAGGAGACATGTTAATTAAAATTAATTTAGTAAAAGCAATTTTTGAACTAATAAATTAAGGGAAGATGATAATCAAACAAATAATGAAATTAAATGTAAAAATAACTCTTGCATTAATAATTTTCAAAATCAAAGATATCCATATTAACTCTGAACAAATTGAATGGAAAACAAAAGAGTAAGGAAATAAGAAAGCAAACTGTAGTGATAGAGACTTCAAACGGAGGTAGTAACTCTCTCAAGATCCCATCCAAAAGCATAAAACTAAAAATCTAAGAATATGAAGAACCCTAGAGGAAGTAGTGTTTCCTCTCTAAGATTCAAAACTAAAACTAAAACTGAGTCAATGTGAATGTGTGTTGAGTCACTGCTTGTCCCCTGGCTCTAGTCTGTGTTTCTGGGCCAAAAACTGGGTCTAAAACCAGCCCAAAATTGCCCTCAGCGTCTTCTGCAGTTGCAGCAGGTTATGCACGTCACGCGTACGCGTCGATGATCTTCTTCATGTGTCACGCGTACGCGTCGCTATGCGACTTCGCTGATCATGCGTCCGCATCAGTTATGCTTACGCGTCTCTGTGAAAAGCTCTAAGTCACGCGCACGCATGAGCCATGCATGCGCGTCAATACTCGCTGGTCATCTCCTTTGTTTCTTGTGTTCCTTCCACTTTTTGCATGCTTCCTTTCCATCCTCTAAGCCATTCCTGCCCTATAAAGCCTGAAAACACTTAACACACAGATCATGGCATCGAATGGTATAAAAGGACATTAAAAATTGACAATTTAAAGGCTTAGGAAACAGGTTTTCAATCATAAAACAAAATTGGGAAGGATTTGTAAAACCATGCAATTTGTATGAATAAGTGTGCAAAGAACTGATAAAAACCACTCAATTTAGCACAAGATAAACCATAAAAAAGTGGTTTATCAGTGCCATTATGAAAAGCCTAGGTAGCGCTGTTCTGATCAAGGGTTTTGCGAGGTTGGCAACCATTTCATTTTGAAAATAAATTGTTTGAACTGAATGATAAGGATTTAGGCTTCTTTTTATCACTCTGGATTGCTGTTTAGGGTTTTATTGTAGTGAGGGATTGAGGGTTTCAATTTTTGTAAAAATGATATGTTTGCATGCTCTGTTTTTTTGAATGATTAGTTTCTCTATTGTGGGAATTTTGACTTGATTGTTTATACACCTAAATCATAGAATGCTTTGGCCAGCCTGGTGTGCCGACACATAGTGTTTGATATCAACGGTAGAACTTTTATACATGATTTGGTCTGTTTTCCTTTGCATGGTCTGGATATTACCCTAAGGTTAGATTGGCTATCTAAAAATTGTATTTTTTTTACTAATTTGAGAAAACTGATATTATTCTATTTGACGATGTGCATCGTGGACTGGTGTTATCCCATGTTTTTTTTTTTTAAATTCTGTAAGAGTCACCTTTAATGGGAGTGAAAGTGAGGGGTACATTCCGTTAACGGATAGCTCAAGCAGTAGTGAAACAAGTTTGGAATGAATTCAAGTGTTAAGAGAATTTCCCGATGTTTTTCTCGAGGATATACCTGAGTTTCCTTTTCAGCGAGAGATAGAGTTCAGTATTGATTTCATACCTTGAGTTGGACCGACCTCAATAGCGCCTTATTAGATGTCACTAAGAGAACTAGCAGAAATGAAGAAGCAGTTAGATGAGCTACTTGGGAAGAAGTTTATTCGTCAAAGTGCGTCATCGTGGGGAGCTCCAATACTGTTGGTAAAAAAAAGGATGGAGGAATGAGGTTGTATGTAGATTATCGGCAATTGAATAAGGTCACTATTAAGAATAAGTACCCACTTCCTCAGATAGACGATCTGATGGATCAACTAAAAGGCGTGACGGTATTTTCGAAGATTGATTTTCGATCAGGTTATCACCAGATTTGGGTAAAAGAGGCAGATATATGGTGCACGAAAATTACTTCACAATGTAATTTCGCACAACTAACCAGCAAGTGCACTGGGTCGTCCAAGTAATACCTTACGTGAGTAAGGGTCGATCCCACGGAGATTGTTGGCTTGAAGCAATCTATGGTTATCTTATACCTCTTAGTCAGGAAGACAATAAAATAATTCACTTATCAAATATGATTGCAAGCAGGAAAAGGGCAGAACACAAATTATACTTGTATGCAATAATGGAGAATATGTTGGAGTTTTGGAGATGCTTTGTCTTCTGAAATTCTGCTTTCCTCTGTTTTCTGATTCACTCACGCACGTCCTCCTATGGCAAGCTGTCTGTAGGTGGATCACCGTTGTCAATGGCTACCATCCATCTTTCCAGTGAAAAGGGTCCAAATGCGCTGTCACCGCACGGCTAATCATCTGCAGGTTCTCAATCGTACCGGAATAGGAATTACTATCCTTTTGTGGCTGTCACTACGCCCAGCACTCGTGAGTTTGAAGTTCGTCACAGCCATTCAATCCCAGGATCCTACTCGGAATACCACAGACAAGGTTTAGACTTTCCGGATTCTCATGAATGCTGCCATCAATCTAGCTTATACCACGGAGATTCTGATTAAGGAATCTAAGAGATATTCATTCAATCTGATGTAGAACGGAGGTGATTGTCAGACACACGTTCATGGAGTGAGGAAGGTGATGACTGTCACTGATCATCACCTTCTCCATAGTTAGGCGCGAATGGATATCTTAGATAGGAACACACATGTTTGAATGGAAAACATAATTACTTGCATTAATTCATCAGGACACAGCAGAGCTCCTCACCCCCAACAATGGAGTTTAGAGACTCATGCCGTCAAAGAGTACAAAATTCAGATCTAAAATGTCATGAGATACAAAATAAATCTCTAAAAGTTGTTTAAATACTAAACTGGTAACCTAGGTTTACAGAAAATGAGTAGACTATGACAGATAGTGCAGTCAACGCAATTAGAAGCGCGCCATTTGGACTTCTGTAGCTCCAGAAATTCCATTTTGAGTGCAGAGAGGTCAGAATCCAACAGCATCAGCAGTCCTTTTTCAGCCTGAATCAGATTTTTGCTCAGCTCTCTCAATTTCAGCCAGAAAATACCTGAAATCATAGAAAAACACACAAACTCATAGTAAAGTCCAGAAATATGAATTTTTCCTAGAAACTAATGAGACTAAACTAAAAACTAACTAAAATATACTAAAATCTATATGAAATTAACCCCAAAAAGCGTATAAAATATCCGCTCATCACAACACCAAACTTGAACTGTTGCTTGTCCTCAAGCAACTAGACAAATAAAATAGAGGACTAATAGGTCAAGAAGCAATAATATCTCAGAGTTTTTGAGTGAAGCTCAGATTCTAATTAGATGAGCGGGGCTAGTAGCTTTTTGCTTCCGAACAGTTTTGACATCTCACTTTATCCATTGAAGCTCAGAGTGATTGGCATCTATAGGAACTTAGAATTCAGATAGTGTTATTGATTCTCCTATTTCAGTATGATGATTCTTGAACACAGCTACTTTATGAGTCTTGGCCGTGGCCCTAAGCACTTTGTTTTCCAGTATCACCACCGGATACATAAATGCCATAGACACATAATTGGGTGAACCCTTTTAGATTATGACTCAACTTTGCTAAAGTCCCCAATTAGAGGTGTCCAGGGTTCTTAAGCACACTCTTTTTTTTTTGCTTTGGACCTTGACTTTAACCGCTCAGTCTCAAGTTTTCACTTGACACCTTCACCCCACAAGCACATGGCTAGGGACAGCCTGGTTTAGCCACTTAGGCTAGGATTTTATTCCTTTAGGCCCTCTTATCCACTGATGCTCAAAGCCTTGGGATCCTTTTTATTTACCCTTGCCTTTTGGTTGCTTCAAGAATCATTTTTATGTTTTTTTAGATTATCAATAACATGTCTCATGTTCATCATTCTTTCAAGAGCCAACATATTTAACAGTCTTAAACGACAAATTCAAAAGATATATGCACTGTTCAAGCATTCATTCAGAAGACAGAAAGCATTGCCACCACATGTTACTAATTAGAATTTTTCTTATTAAAACTTGAATTTTATTGCCTCTTATTCAAAGGATCTGCTATTTTATTCATGTTTGCTGATGATGAGAAAAGTAGACTATAACTTAATTGGAGATAAAATCAAAATAGACACTACTTACTACTATATGACTCCTAAGGTAAACTCCTATAACGACAACTATCACAGAGTTAAAGCAGAAATTAGAATTTAACAACCTTTGTTCTGGGAAGTGGATGTTCCTCGGATCTGTGGGGTGCTTGGTCCTTCAAGAGATAACTTCTGGCGCTTTAATTCCCTCAAGTCACGCCCTTGCTCTTCTTGTTCTTTGATCAAATAGCAAAGAATTTGACTGTGTTCCTTCTGTTCCTTTATTATTTGTTCCATAGCTTCTTGTATCTTGGTAACTGATGTTTCAAGATACTCCCAATATTCAGATTGAGGGATTTCTGGGAGAAATTCCTGTGTTTTCTTCCTGATGGGGTCATCCTGTGCTTGTTGTTTTTCCATTGATGCTTTGGTGATTGGTTTCTCAATTGAGATATACTCAGTTATTCCCATCCTTACTCCAATGTTCTTGCAGAGCAGAGAAATCAAGCTTGGGTAAGCCAACCTGGCCTCTTTAGAATTTTTGTTAGCAATTTTGTAGAATTCAGTTGAAATCAGTTGATGAACTTCCACTTCTTTTCCCATCATGATGCAATGGATCATCACTGCTTTTTTAACAGTGACTTCAGAATGGTTGCTAGTGGGCAGCAGAGAATGCCCAATCAAGTCCAGCCAGCCTCTGGCCACTGGTTTGAGATCTTCTCTTTTTGAGTTGATTAGGAACACCCTTCGTGCTGGTGGTCCACCTGGCTCCAGGGATGCATGTCTTCTAGAATCTTCTCCAGGCTCTTGTTTGTTCTCATCATTCTCCTATTGAAGGAGTCTGGATCATCTTTCAGCTGAGGTAGCTTTAAGATCTCTCTGATCTTGTCAGGGTGGGTATGAATAATCTTTCCTCTGACCACGGTTCGATAATCATAGATATCAGATCCAGATAGTCTTTGCCTGTCTGTATGCCACATATTAGCATAGAACTCCTGGACCATATTCCTTCCCACTTTCGTTTCAGGATTAGCTAGGACCTCCCAGTTCCTGATTTGAATTTGCTCCTGGATCTCCGGATATTCGTCTTCTTTCAGATCGAATCTAACTTCCAGGATCACTGATCTTAGACCCATTATTTTATAATAATGGTCTGAATGTTCTTTAGATAAGAACTTCCCTTGATTCCAAAGTGGTTTTGGAACGCTCTCTTTCTTGCCTCTTGAAGTGGGTTATATTCCCTTAGGAGCCATGCTCTTAGTGATCACGGATAAACACACCAAACTTAGAGGTTTGCTTGTCCTCAAGCAAAAGAAAAGAAAGGAGAGGGATAAAAGGAGAGCTAGGTGCAATTGATGATGGAGGAGGGTGGAGGCCGAACCCATATATAAAGGGAGGGGGTGGGTTCGAAAATTTTGAAAAGATATGATAAAAAGATTGATTTGGAAAAGATAAGATAGAAGATATGATAAGAGAGGATATAGTTTAAAATTGAAAAGATATGAAAAATTTTTGAAAAAGATAAATCTAGATTTTGAAAAAGATAATGTGGAAATTTGAAAAAGATATTAGTTGAAAAAAATAGATTTGTTTTGAAAATTTTGAAAAAGAGTTAGATTGAATTTGAAAAAGAGGGTTTGTGCTTATGGATTAAGATACATTTGATATTTTTAAGGTAGGGTTTTTAGAAATTAGGGATTTTAGAAATCAGGGTTCTTAACATGTTTATGCAAGAAATCATGAATTGAAGCATGAATATTAAGATTAAAATGAAAAATATGAAGGAAAAAATGAATTTACCTCCTCCCCACCATCCTGGCGTTTGAACGCCCAAACGCTGCATGTTTTGGGCGTTCAACGCCCAAATGCTGCCTCTCCTGGGCGTTCAACGCCCAGCTGCTGCTTCTTTCTGGCGTTGAACGCCAGGAAGTCCTTTGTTATTGGGCATTTTTCTGAACGCCCAGAATGCTGTAAATCTGGCGTTAAACACCCAGAAAGAGCTTCTTTCTGGCGTTTAACGCCCAGATGGCTATCCTCACTGGCGTTCAACGCCCAGTGGATGCTTCTGTTGGGCGTTGAACGCCCAAAACAGACTTTTACTGGCGTTTTCTTGCCAGTGAGCTCTTTTTCTCTGTTTTGTGTGCAGAATCCTTCTGTAACCCTGTGAACTTATGCAATTGATTCTTTACCTTGTTAACAATGAACTTTATATAAACAAATAAAAATAAAAATAGGGCAAAATGCTTAGAGGATTGATGCCCCATGGCTGGGTTGCCTCCCAGCAAGCGCTTCTTTATTGTCTTTAGCTGGACCTTGCTGAGCTTTTAGTCTAGCTTCAGCCTTGAGCACTCTTGCTCAACATTGCCTTTAAGATAGTGCTTGATTCTCTGTCCATTGACAATGAACTTCTTATCAGAATCAATATCTTGAAGCTCCACATAACCATATGGTGATAAACTTGTAATCATATATGGTCCCCTCCACCGGGATTTCAGTTTCTCGGGGAATAGCCTGAGTCTAGAGTTAAACAGCAGAACCTTCTGTCCTGGTTCAAAGATTCTAGA
>NC_029790.2:64644474-64692164 GCF_000816755.2 Arachis ipaensis | reverse complement strand
GAAAGCAGTAATAATCATGACCTGCCAGTCTTTCTAGCATCTGGTCTATGAATGGTAAAGGAAAATGATCCTTTCTGGTGGCTGTATTGAGCCTTCTGTAGTCAATACACATTCGCCACCCTGTAACTATTCTTGTAGGAACCAGTTCATTTTTTTCATTGTGAATCACTATCATGCCTCTTCCTCTTCCTGTGGATTTAAAGCAGAGCTTATGATCACTGGAAAAGTGTCACCTTCTCCTAGAAATACATATTTCAGGGATAGTGGTAATGGTTTGAGCTCGGGTTTAGGGGGTTTTTCCGCTTCCAGAGGAAATTTCAGAGGCTCTTTAATCTCCTCTGAATCCTCCAAATCAGGCTGAACATCTTTAAAGATGTCCTCCAACTCTGATTCGAGACTCTCAGCCATGTTGATCTCTTCTACCAAAGAGTCAATAAGATCAACTTTCATGCAGTCTTTTGATGTGTCTGGATGCTGCATGGCTTTGACAGCATTCAACTTAAACTCATCATCATTGACTCTCAGGGTTATTTCCCCTTGTTGGACATCAATGAGGGTTTGTCCAGTTGCTAGGAAGGGTCTTCTTAGAATGAGAGTAGCACTCTTGTGTTCCTCCATTTCCAGCACTACAAAGTCAGTGGGAAAGGTGAATGGCCCAACTCTGACAATCATGTCTTCAATCACGCCTGATGGGTATTTAATGGAGCCATCAGCAAGTTGGAGACATATCCGGGTTGGTTTAACTTCTTCAGTTAAGCCAAGCTTTCTGACAGTGGATGCAGGTATTAGGTTCATGCTTGCCCCAAGATCGCACATAGCTGTCTTAGTGCAGTTACCTTCTAATATGCATGGTATCAGAAAACTCCCAGGGTCTTTAAGCTTTTCAGGAAAGCTTTTTAGAATGACTGCACTGCATTCTTCAGTGAGGAGAACTCTTTTTGTTTCTCTCCAATCCTTTTTATGACTCAAGATTTCTTTCATGAACTTGGCATAAGAAGGTATTTGCTCAAGTACCTCTGCAAATGGAATCTTTATTTCAAGAGTCCTGAGATAATCTGCAAAGCGAGCAAATTGCTTATCCTGTTCCTCTTTCCGGAGTTTTTGAGGATAATGTATCTTGGCTTTATATTCCTCAACCTTAGTTGCTGTAGGTTTATTGCCTACAGAAGTGGCTGAAGAAGCCTTTTTAGAGGGGTTGTCATCAGCACTTGTGTGTGTCTGATCCCTCACTGGCAATTGAGTGCCAGAGTTAGAGGCTGGAGTGATGTGAGACGCCAACTCCTTGTCTGTTCCTGGCGTCTGAACGCCAGAACTGTGCCCATTTTGGGCGTTTAGCGCCAGATCTTGCCCATTTTGGGCATTCAACGCCAGATCCTTGCTTGTTTCTGGCGTTGAACGCCAGTCTTTGCTTTTTACTGGCATTGAACGCCAGTCTTGGGCATGGTCTGGGCGTTCAGCGCCAGCCTTCCACCATATTGCTGGCGTTTTAACGTCAGAATTACTTTTCCCTGGGCTCTTACTGTCCTCAGGTGAATTTTGGGTGGTTTGCTCATTCCTTAACTCTTTGCTGCCTTGAGGTAGGGTATTTAATGTTTTCCCACTTCTTAATTGAACTGCTTGGCATTCTTCTGTTATTTGTCTTGACAGCTGCTGCTTTGTTTGCTTCAATTGTTCTTCCATATTTATATTATCCATCCTTGTCTCTTGTAGTTTATCCTTGAATTCGGCGAACTGCTTTGTTAGAAAGTCCAATTGCTGATTGAATTCAGTAGCTTGTTTTACAGAGCTGAGTTCAGCAGTTACTGTTTGAACCTCTTCTTTCATGGAAGGGTCACTGCTTAGGTACAGATGCTGATTCCTGGCAACTGTATCAATGAGCTCTTGAGCCTCTTCAATTGTCTTTCTCATGTGGATAGATCCACCAGCTGAGTAATCTAGAGACATCTGAGCTCCTTCTGTAAGCCCATAGTAGAAGATGTCTAACTGAACCCACTTTGAAAACATTTCAGAGGGGCATTTTCTTAGCATCTCTCTGTATCTCTCCCAGGCATCATAAAGAGATTCCTTATCTCCTTGTTTAAAGCTTTGGATGTCCAGCCTTAGCTGTGTCATCCGTTTTGGAGGAAAGTATTGATTCATGAATTTTTCTGTCAGCTGTTTCCATGTCCTTATGCTGGCCTTAGGTTGGTTATTTAACCACCTCTTAGCTTGATCTTTTATAGTAAATGGAAACAGTAATAGTCTGTAGACATCCTGATCTATTTCCTTATCATGTACTGTGTCAGCAATTTGTAAAAATTGTGCCAGAAACTCTGTAGGTTCTTCCTGTGGAAGACCGGAATACTGGCAACTTTGCTGCACCATGACAATGAGCTGAGGATTCAACTCGAAGCTACTGACTCCAATGGAGGGTATGTAGATACTACTCCCATATGAAGCAGTAGAGGGGTTAGCATATGACCCCAGAGTCCTCTTGGACTGTTCATTTCCACTTAGATCCATGATGGAGAAAGGGAGATGATAAAAAAAATTTTTATTTTTATTTATTTATTTATTTATTTTGAAAATAAAATAAATTAAAATAAAATAAATAAAAATAGGTGAAGATTTTCGAAAAAATGAGGGGGGAGAAAGTGGTAAGGAAGTTTTGAAAAAGATGTGATTTGGAAACTTGGTGCACGAAAATTACTTCACAATGTAATTTTGCACAACTAACCAGCAAGTGCACTGGGTCGTCCAAGTAATACCTTACGTGAGTAAGGGTCGATCCCACGGAGATTGTTGGCTTGAAGCAATCTATGGTTATCTTATACCTCTTAGTCAGGAAGACAATAAAATAATTCACTTATCAAATATGATTGCAAGGAGGAAAAGGGCAGAACACAAATTATACTTGTATGCAATAATGGAGAATATGTTGGAGTTTTGGAGATGCTTTGTCTTCTGAAATTCTGCTTTCCTCTGTTTTCTGATTCACTCACGCACGTCCTCCTATGGCAAGCTGTGTGTAGGTGGATCACCGTTGTCAATGGCTACCATCCATCCTTCCAGTGAAAAGGGTCCAAATGCACTGTCACCGCACGGCTAATCATCTGCAGGTTCTCAATCGTACCGGAATAGGAATTACTATCCTTTTGCGGCTGTCACTACGCCCAGCACTCGTAAGTTTGAAGTTCGTCACAGCCATTCAATCCCAGGATCCTACTCGGAATACCACAGACAAGGTTTAGACTTTCCGGATTCTCATGAATTTGTAACCTGTTTCTGGCGTTGAACTCCACTTTGTAACTTGTTTCTGGCGCTGGACGCCAGACAGCAGCATGGAACTGGCATTGAACGCCAGTTTAAGTCATCTATCCTTGAGCAAAGTATGGACTATTATATATTGCTGGAAAGCCCTGGATGTCTACTTTCCAACGCAATTTGAAGCGCGCCATTTGGACTCCTGTAGCTCCATAAATTCCATTTTGAGTGCAGAGAGGTCAGTATCCAACAGCATCAGCAGTCCTTTTTCAGCCTGAATCAGATTTTTGCTCAGCTCCCTCAATTTCAGCCAGAAAATACCTGAAATCACAGAAAAATACACAAACTCATAGTAAAGTCTAGAAATATGAATTTTTCCTAGAAACTAATGAGACTAAACTAAAAACTAACTAAAATATACTAAAATCTATATGAAATTAACCCCAAAAAGCATATAAAATATTCGCTCATCAATATATCGAAGACTGTGTTTAGGACTAAATATGGACATTATGAGTATACTGTTATGTCTTTTGGACTGACTAATGTTCCTACAGTATTCATAGATTATATGAGGGAGCATTGGTAAAATTTTGCCCGTAGGCCTTGACCTGGTAAGTCCGGTAAGTATGATGTATTTGAATATGTGAATATGAGATGTGTGATTGATCTTTAGTATGATACCACGAAATGATGATGATTGATGATATTTCTGAATATGGCATTTAATATGGAAAAATATTGTTGGAATTGGAAACTGTGGATTGATATAGATTGATGATGATCATTGATGAGTATTGAATGATAAATATTGATATTGATAAGGATTGATGGAAATTGTAAATATTGAATAAAGATTGAAATGTGAAAGAAGTTGTATGATTATATTGTGGACTTTAGGATTTTGTTGAATGAGTGAAGAAAATGGCAAATTGAATACTTAGGCGTTGGAATGATTGGACAGTGATTCGGGAATGGTTGCTAATGTGCATTAGTGCTTTGATATTGATTTTGGTTGTGGTTGAATTGGTTTGGTTTTGAGTTTTGAAAACTAGAGGGGATTTGACAAATTTTGGTAAAACCTTGTCTTTAACTAACTTTGACGGGCCATGACTTGGCTTATGAACTCCCAAATTTAATTAAACTTATTTGAATGAAAATTTAGTTTGTGAAGTTTATGCCATTCAGAGAACGGGTAAAAAATGATTTTTAACAAAAAAGTTATGCATGTTTGAAGTTTAGTGCAAAAAACTGAATTCTGTAGCAAAACAACTTTTTTGAAAATGCCAACTCTCATGCGTAAGCGACCCTGACATGCATAAGCGAAAATGCCAATTTTACACCCATATGTACGCGACCAATGATGTGCGTACGCAGGACCCCGTTTCTGTTTCAAGAGCTCGCGTACGTGGACATGACTTGCGTACGCGGCATTGCTAATTTCATGCGTATGCGGGAACGGGTATGCGTACGCATGACCCCTGTTTAGCTGAAAATGTGATTTTTGTATTTTTAAACATTCCTCTAGATTTTTAAACCCCAGTAATGTTTATTTAAGATCCTCTAGCTAATGTTTATGCTTCGGGACAAGCAAGAAAATACTGAGTAAATAAGTTTAGAGACAGTGACCTTGGCTTGGGATATTCTATGGTTGGGTTAACTTGAGTGGATTGACAGAGTGGTGTATTGATGATAATTGAGAAATTAATATGAATACTCAATTATGAAAGATTGAGAATGATGAATTATGAAAGATTGAGAAGGATGAATTTGGAAGGATGGAGAATGATGATTTGAGAAAAAGAAAGTTAATGATGATTTACGAAAGATTGAGATTGTGACTCATGAGAATGTTGATGATTTGCTATGCACTTAGCAAGGATGGTGGTTAATCCCTCTTGTCGATGTTGAGACTCATGAGATTATTGGTAAGTCGCTATGCACCTGGCAAGGACGTTGGTGAATCCCGCTTGTCAAGGTTGTGGCGTCGGTATAGGGGTTGCGGCAACCTCCTGGTGCACAAATTGTGAATCACACTTTTCACAACTCGTACCACTAACCAGCAAGTGCACTGGGTCGTCCAAGCAATACCTTACGTGAGTAAGGGTCAAATTCCACGGAGATTGTTGGTTTGAAGCAATCTATAGTTATCTTGTAAATCTTAGTCAGGAAGTCAATTATGTTTATCAGTTGAATTGCGAATAACCAAGAGAGCATAAATTAAAGGTTACTTGTTGTGCAGTAATTTGGGGCCCACTTGGTGTGTGCTGGGCTGAGACTTAAGTAATTCACGTGCAGAGGCCATTTGTGGAGTTGAACGCCAGTTTTTATGCTAGTTTGGGCGTTCAACTCTAGCTTTTGATCCTTTTCTGGCGCTGGACGCCAGAATTGGGCAGAGAACTGGCGTTGAACGCCAGTTTATGTCATCTATCCTTGTGCAAAGTATGGAATATTATATATTGCTGGAAAGCCCTGGATGTCTACTTTCCAATGCAATTGGAAGCATGCCATTTCGAGTTCTGTAGCTCCAGAAAATCTGCTTTGAGTGCAGGGAGGTCAGAATCCAACAGCATCAGCAGTCCTTTTTCAGCCTGAATCAGATTTTTGCTCAGCTCCTTCAATTTCAGCCAGAAAAATACCTGAAATTACAGAAAAACACACAACTCATAGTAAAGTCCAGAAATATGAATTTTTCCTAAAAACTAATGGAAATAAACTAAAAACTAACTAAAACATACTCAAAACTATATGAAATTAACCCCAAAAAGCGTATAAAATATCCACTCATCACAACACCAAACTTAAACTGTTGCTTATTCTCAAGCAACTTAGACAAATAAAATAGAAGACTAATAAGTTGAGAAGCAATAATATCTCAGAGTTTTTGAGTGAAGCTCAGATTCTAATTAGATGAGCGGGACTAGTAGCTCTTTGCTTCTGAAAAGTTTTGGCATCTCACTTTATCCATTGAAGCTCAAAGTGATTTCTTTTGAATTTTTGTTAGCAATCTTGTAGAGTTCAGTGGAAATCAGCTGATGAACCTCTACTTTCTTCCCCATCATGATGCAATGAATCATCACTGCTCTTTTAACTGTGACTTCAGATCGGTTGCTAGTGGGCAACAGAGAACGCCCAATGAAGTCCAGCCATCCTCTGGCGGCTGGTTTGAGATCCTCTCTCGTGAGTTGATTTGGGACACCCTTTGTGTTGGTGGTCCACCTGGCTCCAGGGATACATATGTCCTCTAGAATCTTATCCAGGTCGTCAGAGAATACAAGGGTTTGATCTAAAAATGTCATGCGATATAAAATAAGTCTCTAAAAGTTGTTTAAATACTAAACTTGTAGCCTAGGGTTACAAAATATGAGTAGACTATGATGGATGATGCAGAGATCCACTTCTGGGGCCCACTTGGTGTGTGCTGGGCTGAGACTTAAGCAATTCACGTGCAGAGGCCATTTGTGGAGTTGAACGCCAGTTTTTATGCCAGTTTGGGCGTTCAACTCCAGCTTTTGATCCTTTTCTGGCGCTGGACGCCAGAATTGGGCAGAGAACTGGCATTGAACGCCAGTTTACGTCATCTATTTTTGTGCAAAGTATGGACTATTATATATTGCTGGAAAGCCCTGGATGTCTACTTTCCAATGCAATTGGAAGCATGCCATTTCAAGTTCTGTAGCTCCAGAAAATCTGCTTTGAGTGCAGGGAGGTCAGAATCCAACAGCATCAGCAGTCCTTTTTCAGCCTGAATCAGATTTTTGCTTAGCTCCTTCAATTTCAGCCAGAAAAATACCTGAAATTACAGAAAAATACACAACTCATAGTAAAGTCCAGAAATATGAATTTTTCCTAAAAACTAATGGAAATAAACTAAAAACTAACTAAAACATACTCAAAACTATATGAAATTAACCCCAAAAAGCGTATAAAATATCCACTCATCACCTCCCGCCTACGTTCACATATGAGGACTGAGGTAGTCTCCCACTCGCGTAATCTTTCGTGCCATAAGAGTGAACTAGGGTACTATAACCTAAAATATTGAGCTGGGCACTATATCCCAGGGAGCACATAAAAGTGAGCTAGGCACTAAATCCTAGGGGCGCACAAAGTAAGCCAGGCACTATATCCTAGGGACGTGGCAGAAAGGTGACATTCAAAAGGATGTATCGGGTTGGCATTTGAACCCACAAATGATATCACAGCTAATAAGATAGGCATTCATCATATGCATTTTCTATGTGTTTGATTTCTTTACTTAAGTGCATTATGCCTAATTGAGTAACATGTGTAATACCCTATCACCCTAAGCGTTACATCTAGCTGGAAAGCAAAGAACGACAAAGCGTCACGACAGTTCTAAAGCTCATACAGTAATATATAATCAATTTTATAGAAAAAAAAGTTTAAAATAGATTGATACATAGCCAATACAATAGTGAAAAAACTCATTTTCAATATGTCAACTACACAAGTACGTAAGAGTCAATAATAATTAAATTTTATATTTGATTTAATTTTTTTTAGCATGTCATCAAAGCAATATGGATTTTGAAGGTTACAGAAGGCTTAGAGAAGGGGAGGGGTTTTGAATTTATGACCTTCTTTTGCTTTAATGGATTAAGCCTTTAATATCAAACTTTCAAATAAAATCTGTTTGAACTGTACAACCAAAATTTTATGAGACAATTCCATTTTGTCTTATAAATATCAGAAATCAGAACTTAGAGAAAGATGACACAGGCATGTATCCTGGTTTAGTTGCCTTGTGCAATGCAACCTACATCCAGTCTCCACCACAACAGTGTTGGAATTTCAACTATAGTTAAAGTATTACATACACCAATTTCTTAGGATTCACTTAATCTTTTTTCTCTCAACTTCTTATCTAACTTGACTTGGTTATGCTAATACCTAACTCCTCACTCAAAGTACTAACCAAACTTAGAAAGGCGCACCTTACAAGTACAAGATACAAGACATATGAAATAACCTAAAGAAATCTGAAATCACTCTAGGCTTTTCTCTCAAGTGTTTCACTCAGCCTTTTGTCACTCATAGGCTTTTTCTTTATTTCTCTCTTTCAGCCTTTTACCTATCAAGAAATTACAGAAAGATATACATTAAAAATGAAATACAAACTGTAGAACATGAAGGAGATTGATTCATTAACAACCTCTATTGCTATAAGTTGAACCAGATTCAACTAACTCTGATTAAGTTCTTCATCCTGGCAGATTGCTTCTTTAACGTAGAAAATATTGTCCAAAATTGATGAACTCTTCACAGAGAAGCTCTTCAAACAAACTCAAGTTCTGGTTCTTTGTCGTTCCTTTCAAAAATGAAAAACCTTTTCTTTTTGTACCTCTTGCCAAGTTGCTATTTGGATTTCTCCTTAGTCAACTCGTCGATCCTTGAGCCTCATATGCTTGTCAACTCACTTTCTTCAATTAACCCTTAAATTAGGGATTTCAAAATAGGTTCTTTTTCTTGACCAAAGACCTCAGATCAGTAGGAAAAAAGTTGTTCAGTGGTAAACCCAAATTCAAACACTTGAGATAGTGCTTTGTCCCCAAGAAACAATTTTAGCCTTTGATTCCCAGTAGTAATTATCAGAAAACACTTTCTCCATTTATCCTAAATTGGAGATGCCGAAAATTGGATAAGGAGTAAAGAAACTAAATTGCATGCAAATGGAAATAAATCACCTTTATCCTCTAACTTAGCATAGCTTGCTTTGATTAGGGTGATTAGACATTTGCTTTTGAATTTTACCTTTCTCTTTCTTTCTTCTCTGGTGAAATGAGTAAGATGAACGAAGCTCTCTCTCTCTCTCTCTCTCTTTCTTTCTGATTCTGACAGAAGCAAACATGTGAGTATTGGCTTTGTAAGTCTTCAGCATGGTAGAATCTTCTTGGACTTGGGTTGGATATTTTCCATTCAGCCCACCTGTTTTCTTTGTTTTATTTCTTCGAGCTTTTAGAGTTAGAGAATCCATCAACAATCTTGCTTTTGAATTTTAATAAGGTTAAGGTACTTCCCTTTAGGTGATGTTATTTGCTTTTGAATTGCTCCTCCTTTCCTTTCCAAGTGTTGCTCCCCCTGAATTTGTGCTCATCATTTGTTTCCTATTTACATATTCACATAGGGAACACAACTATATACTATATATAAATTGTTGTCCATGAATGAAGCATTCAACAAGATTTTGAAACAATTTTAATAGCTCATAAAACAAAGCAAAAAAAAAAATGTACAAAAAATAGCAAGACCAGTCAGCCCCAAAACATAACAAAACAGAGCAACAAATCAGCCTCAAAACATAATAAAACAGAGCAACAAAAATGAGCAGAGCAACAAAAATGAGCATACAAACATAATACTAATACTACTCCCCCTTTTTTCATCAAGGGAGGAAATGCAACCAACTTATAAACCTGCAGCAAAAAGTTAAGACATAGCCCATATAATTAGAAAAGTAAAATCAAAATTAACAGTTGTTAATCGGTTTACAGTCATCTGAGACAACTAGGAAGTCCAAACACAAAGTACAATTGTTCCATGAGACAATTTTCAAAATAAAAAAATATAGAAAATAGTAATAGAGGAGGTGTCTTTAGGCATCCAAACCATCCTCATCTTCACAATTAGCATGATCTTCAGGGTCAGTGGCCATGGTTTCATCCTCCTGGAGATTGTCAATGAACTTCATGAAAACTACCACTTTATCTCTGGACTTTTTGAGGAAGTTTTCATGCTTGGCAGCAAGTTTTCTCTGTTCTTTGCTCATTGTAATTAGATGGTTAGATTGAGAGACAAATTCCTGAACTACATCTTTCAACACTCCATATAAGAGTAATTTGTGTCCAGTGGAAGCTGAAGTCCTAGATGCAGATAAAGGAGAGGATTTGTTTGGTTCATAGTCATCATCATCATCATCAAGAACCACCCTTTCAGTTCCATTTGGTCCCTTTTTTTGCTATTTCACTGAACCACCTCCTTTTAGATATGAGTGTCTATTTTCATATGTCTCATTTGACAAGTCAACACCAAGATGTTCAGAAATACAGGTTAAGAACATGCCGTAAGAAAGAGCTTTATCTTTCTCATTTCTAATGTAGTCAAACATATACCTCACCATCAAATATGCAAAAGAGATTTCAGTTTTTGTGAGAATAGCATACAGAACCAGAGTATCACAGAAGGACACCCTTTGATCTGAGCCACTCTGAGGAAGGATGATATGGTTCACTATACGATGTAGCTGAGCACGAGTGTAACCCAGGGCTTTGTGAGTTGGAGTGATACCATAAATTGAGGAAATGTGTTCACATACATAGGTCAGAGCATCATTGTAAGAGATATGTACCCCTTGATCCCACTTACCCGAGGTGTATGTACAAGCTCCAACATCAATATATTCCAAAAAAACATTGATGGTTTCATTGTTCAGAACAAGGTCACGGCCTTTGACATAGGAGTGAATGCTACACTTATGATCGGTCATATTTGCATAGAACTCCTTGACTAAGACTGGGTAAACTGGTTTTTTGATTTTAAAAATATGGTTCCAGCCCAGAAATTCAAAATTTTTCGCAAAAACAAAACCTTTCTTTTTTAGATTTGGTAGGTCAACAAAAAAGGTGGGGCATATGGTACGGTGAACGACAACACCATCATAGAAATCATTGTTCATGGCTATGCGGAAACGAAGAGGGTTGTAGTTTGAGTGAGAGGTCATGAAATGTGATTTGTTTGCAAAAGAATCAATGGAAGGATCTTTAACTGATTTTAGAGGGATGCGAGGGTTACCTCTTTGAGGACGAGTAGGAGCAGACCTAGGCTTAGGACAAGAAGGTTCAGGCACAGGTTCCTCAGCAGCAGGGCGCTTCCCCATCGAGGTGCTTGGCTTCGATGGAGCACTTGGTGGGGCCGTCGGCTTGGAAGAAGAAGGAAACCTTGAAGTGTTTTTTGTTCAAGTCATAGGGTCTATGTGAGGAGGAGATGGATAAGGTGTAAAAGTCTGATCTTTAGAGCGAGTGGAGGGTCTAGGTTTCTTTGGAAGTTTGAGGATTTTTGTCCTTAGACTCTATTGGATCACAGTTTTCTTTCTCATTGGAGTGAACACAGGTTTCGAATGAAACAAAGCACTAATGGTAGTGGGAAAGAACCGAAGAGGTGGTGGAAGGAGTTATGAAGAGAGAAGTTTGGTAACTGCACCAAAAAAGGAGGTTTCTTGAAACATGCAACTGCATCACCTATGAATAGACCTTGAAAAGTCTTGACATCATGAAAAAGGTAATTTGATTTTATTAACAAATAAAACAAAACAGATTTAAAAGAAACTTTTTCACTAAAAGACAAAACACAAAATATCACATGGATAATGTAACACTCATTTGGCCCAGAGATGGTAGTGTTTAAAGAAACATATTCGACCAACGTAACTCTGATCTGAAGGGTTGGCCCAGAAGATACAGATCGTGCAAATGGGCCCAGAAAGAGATGCTCAAAGAGATGGTTCTTCATTTTCTCAGAATTGTCTCATCCACACCTGAGAGACAAAAACTTCAACAAATACATCAGCAATGTGCAAATAACTAATCATGACTTAAAATCCCTAGATTAGTCCTAAGCTTGCAAAATCTGTCTTTAGCTAGAGGTTTGGTGAAAATATCTGCTAATTAATCTTCTGATTTAACAAATTGAATGCTAATATTCTCTTTTTGAACATGTTCTCTTATTGAGTGAAATCTCACCTCAATATGTTTAGTTTCAGAGTGCAAGACTGGATTTTGGGAAATATTTATGGCACTAATATTGTCACATAGCAAGAAAATATTTTCGACATTTAATTTATAATCAGCAAGTAGGGTTTTCAACCAAATAAGTTGAAAGCAACATGAAGAATCAGCGATATACTCAGCCTCTACAGTGGATAATGCCACTGTGGACTGCTTCTTACTTGACCAGACGTTTAGAGACTTCCCAAGAAAGTAGCATATGCCTGATGTACTCCTTCTATCCACTCTATCTTTAGCAAAGTCTGCATCACAATAACTAACTGCAGAAAATTCATCAATCTTGGGATACCATAAACCAAAATTGGATGTGCCATGAGCATATCTAATAATCCTTTTAACTGCTGAAAGATGTGATTCTTTAGGTTTCGATTGGAATCTTGAACACATTCTAACACTTTGTACAATATCGGGCCTAGAAAAAGTTAGGTACATAAGAGAACCAATCATTCTTCTATACTTAGTCTCATCAACAACTTTCTCAGTTTCACTCTTTTCTAGTTTTGAGTTAGGGTGCATAGGTGTTCCCATGGGTTTAGTATTTTCCATACCAAATTTCTTAACTAGTTCCTAGGCATACTTCTCTTGATGAATAAAAATGCCATTTCAGTTTGCTTAATTTGAAGTCCATGGAAAAAGTTAAGTTCATGCACCATGCTCATGTTAAATTCACTTGTCATGCGTTTTCCAAATTCTGTACAAAGGGTCTCCTTTGCTGATCCAAAAATAATGTCATCAACATAAATTTGGACTAAAATGAAAGAATCATTAGAATTTTTAATAAATAGAGTAGTGTCAGTGGTGCCTCTTTAAAATCCACTTTTCAAAAGAAAAGATCTAAGTCCTTCATACCAAGCTCTAGGAGCTTGTCTCAACCCATAAAGGGCTTTTGAGTGTTTGAAAACATGATTTGGAAATTTCTTATTTTCAAAACCAGGTGGCTGTGCCACATACACTTCTCTATCTATTACACCATTTAGAAATGCACATTTCACATCCATTTGATATAGTTTGAAACCATAATGAGCAGCAATGGCTAAAAGTAGTCTTATGGCTTCCATTCGGGCAACAAGGACAAAGGATTCATCAAAGTCTATCCCTTCCTCTTGATCATATCTTGCACTACTAGTCTTGCTTTGTTTCTAGCAGTGCTACCATCTTCTCCTAATTTATTCCTAAATATCCACTTGGTGCCAGTCACTTTCTTTCCAATTGGCTTTGGAACAAGTATCCAAACTTGGTTCTTTTCAAATTCACCAAGCTCTTTGATGAGCGGATATTTTATATGCTTTTTGGCATCATTTTCATATATTTTTTATTATGTTTTGTTTAAGTTTTATTATATTTTCATAGGTTTTAGTGAAAATTTTATATTTTGAGTTTGTGCGTTTTATGATGATTTCAGGTATTTTCTGACTGAAATTAACGAGTTTTGGCAAAGTCTGATTCAGAGACAGTAAAAGGACTACAGATGCTGTCAGGATCTGACCTCCATGCACTCGAAGGAGCATTTCTGGAGCTATAGAAGTCCAATTGGCACGCTCTCAATAGCTATGGAAAGACAACATCCAGGGATTTTCAGAAAAATATAATAGTCCATACTTTGCTTTGGAAATGAAGGCCCAAAACCGGCATTCAATGCCAGCCACCAGCCTCATTCCTGGCATCCAACGGGAGTAGCTGGCGTCCAACCCCAAAAAGGGAGTCCCAAGCCAGCGTTCGACGCCCCTAAGAAGTCCTAGCACGTGGAGACACCCTTGGCTCAGCCCAAACACTGACAAAGTGGGCCCGGAAAGTGGATTTTCGCACTACAAGACTAGTTTATCTTATTTCTGTAATTGTTAGTTATTAGATTAGTATATGTAGGAGAAGATCACCCTTGATTAGTGATGAGCGGATAATTTATACGCTTTTTGGCATTGTTTTTAGCATGTTTTTAGTAGGATCTAGTTACTTTTAGGGATGTTTTTATTAGTTTTTATGTTAAATTTACATTTCTAGACTTTACTATGAGTTTGTGTGTTTTTCTGTAATTTCAGGTATTTTCTGGCTGAAATTGAGGGACTTGAGCAAAAATCATATTCAGAGGTTGAAGAAGGACTGCTGATGCTGTTGGATTCTGACCTCCCTGCACTCAAAGTGGATTTTCTGGAGATACAAAACTCCAAATGGCGCGCTTCCAATTGAGTTGAAAAGTAGACATTCAGGGCTTTCCATAAATATATAATAGTTCATACTTTGAATAAGGATTGACGACGTAAACTGGCGTTCAACGCCAGTTTCATGCTGTAGTCTGGCGTCCAGCGCCAGAAACAAGTTGCAAAGTGGAGTTCAATGCCAGAAACACGTTACAAACTGGCGTTCAACTCCAAGAATGACCTCTCCACGTGTAAACTTCAAGCTCAGCCGAAGCACACACCAAGTGGGCCCTGGAAGTGGATTTCTGCATTATTTACTCATTTCTGTAAACCCTAGTAACTAGTTTAGTATAAATATGACTTTTTATCATCTTCGGATCATCTGGGGACGTTTTGTTCTTAGATCATGGGGGCTGGCTATTCGGCCATGCCTGGACCTTTCACTTATGTATTTTTCAATGGTAGAGCTTCTACACACCATAGATTAAGGTGTGGAGCTCTGCTGTTCCTCAAAGATTAATGCAAAGTACTACTGTTTTTCTATTCAATTCAACTTATTCCGCTTCTAAGATATTCATTCACACTTCAATATGATGGATGTGATGATCGTGACAGTCATCATCATTCTCAACTTATGAACGCGTGCCTGACAACCACTTCCGTTCTACCTTAGATTGAATGGATATCTCTTGGATATCTAATACAGGGGACCGAGTCCGAGTTATTAGCGTCTTTGTGGTATAAGTTAGAACTCATGGATGGCCATTCCTGAGATCCGGAAAGTCTAAACCTTGTCTGTGGTATTCTGAGTAGGATCTGGGAAGGGATGGCTGTGACGAGCTTCAAACTCGCGAGTGCTGGGCGTAGTGACAGACGCAAAAGGATCAATGGATCCTATTCCAGTATGATCGAGAACCGACAGATGATTAGCCGTGCCGTGACAGAGCATTTGGACCTTTTTCACAGAGAGGATGGGATGTAGCCATTGACAACGGTGATACCCTACATAAAGCTTGCCATGGAAAGGAGTAGGATTGATTGGATGAAGACAGCAGGAAAGCAGAGATCAGAGGAACGAAAGCATCTCTATACGCTTATCTGAAATTCTCACCAATGAATTACGTAAGTATCCCTATCCTATTTTAATTTTCGTTCACTATAATCTCTTTATACATTTGAATCTGCCTGACTGAGATTTATAAGATGACCATAGCTTGCTTCATGCCAACAATCTCCGTGGGATCGACCCTTACTCACGTAAGGTTTATTACTTGGACGACCCAGTGCACTTGCTGGTTAGTTGTACGAAGTTGTGAAACAGATATAAGATCATGAACGTGCGTATTAAGTTTTTAGCGCCATCACCAAGGAATGGAATGAACACGATTTTGCACACCAATTAGGAACTTTTGATCTTCTTCTTCCCCCATTGTATTTTTCGAACAGTATGAGTCACTAACCTCCCAAGGTTAAGGTTAGGAGCTTTGCTGATTCTTATAGATTAATAATATCACTATTTTACTTCAGTCTATGCTTGATTCTATTCTAAGATGTATCTTCATTCTTCATACTAACGAATTGGGAGTGTAAATTGACCGTCATCCCTCTTCACATGGGTTCTTGCGAGTCCTTGATGGGATAGAATTGAACCACAAGCTTGATTATACATCTCTTAGACAGCTAGTCCACGACTTCGTTGGGGACTTCTCGAGACATCAGTTCAGCCGAGGTGCAGGGCGATTAGGGCCTTTGTGGTATAGGCTAGAACGATTGGAGCAGCGTTCTCTGATCCGGAAGATCCGACCTTATCTGTGGTGTTTTGAGTAGGATCACCAAGGGAATGGACTACTAGAGCTTCACCCCCATTCAGATTGGATGACCGCTGACCTGGCGTTTGATCTGAAGCAGAGGAGATTAATGACCGCTGACCCGGCGATAATCATTTACAGCCTGCCATGGAATGAATCAATCAGAAGTTAGAATAGATGATGAGAAAAGTTAATCCAGAAGGAAGAAGCATCTCCGAAGCCTCAACCATTCTCATACCATTGATTTCACATCTATCTAGTAACGTTTTATTTATTTATCTGTTTGATGCATTTTCTTGTGACAGCCATATTTTCTATGCGCCTAACTAATATCTGCAAGGTAACCATTGCTTGCTCAAACCAACAATCCTTGTGGGATCGATCCTCACTCACCTGAGGTATTACTTGGACGACCTGGTATACTTGCCAGTCTATCTATGTGAAACGTGCAGAGTCAGTTTTGTGCACCAAGTTTTTGGTGCCGTTGCCCAGGATTGTGCGGATTTGACAAACTACCGGATTATCTTGGTGCTTAGATTAGGTACTTTTTACTATTTTGTGTTTGTGTCTTTTGTTTTCCTTTTCAAAAACTTTTTCAAAAATCCATGTTTTCTTTATCCTTTGTTTGAGCTTGTGTCAGTTCTTAAGTTTGGTGTCCTTTGTGTGTTCTTTATTTCCTTTAAAATTTTCGAAAAACTAGTGTCCTTGATCTAAAAATTTTAAATTTGGTGTCTTTTGGTTGTTTTTCTCTTTCTTCATGAAATTCAAAAAATAAAAAATATTTTTCTATCTTTATTCAAATTTTCTAAAATCTTGCTTTCTTTTTTTTATTTTGATTTAAAAATTTTAAAATTTGGTATTTTCTTGTTAGTAAAGTCAAATTTCAAATTTGAAATCTTATCTTTTTAAATCTTTTCAAATCTTTTCTTTTAATTTGATTCTTTCCTATCTTATCTTTCTTTTAAATTTTAAAATTCTAATATTTTTCAAATCATTATGTTATGTTATCTTATCTTAATTTCAAATTTTAAATTCAGATCTTTTTCAAAAATAAAATTTCAAATCTTATCTTTTCAACTTATTTTCAAATCTTTATCTCATCTTGTTTCAATTTCAAAATTCAAAATCAAATATTTTTCAAATCTTTTCAATTCATATCTCATCTCATTGACTTTTTCTTTCCAATTTTTAATTTCAAAATTTTTTCAAATAAAATCTTTTTCAATTCTTATCTTATCTTATTTTCAAATCTTTCTTAATTAGTTACTTATTTTATCTTCTTTTAATTTTAAAAGTTTAGTATCTCTTTAATACTTTTCCTTCTCTTTCCTCTTTTTCAAAACTTCATATCTAATTCATCTCTTCTATTTTCGAAAACTTCCTATCTCTTTCTGTTTCTTCTTTTCCAAAAATCACACTCAATTTTCAAATATTTTTAACTCAATTAATAATTAAAATAAAAACAAAAATATTTCTATTCTAGTTTCTCTTTTTACTTCTTAATATCCAAACTCTCCTACCTTTCTTCACCATGAACCAAAATGGGAACGAACAGTTCAGAAGAACTTTGGGGTCCTACATGGCCGCCACTCCTGATGTTTTTAGGAGAAGTATTAGCATACCCCCCATTGGAACAAGTAATTTTGAGCTAAATCCTCAGCTCAATACTCTGGTGCAGCAAAACTGCCAGTATTCTGGACTTCCACAGGAAGAGCCTACTGAGTTCCTGGCAAACTTCCTACAATTCATTGACACAGTGTACATTGAGGGAGTAGATAAGGATGTATACAGACTGCTACTCTTATCCTTTGCTGTAAGGGATCAAGCAAAGAGGTGGTTAGACAACCAAACCAAATCCAGCTAAAAAACCTGGAAGCAGCTAGTAGACAAGTTTCTGAATCAATACTTTTCCCTAAAGAAGTTGACCTAGTTAAGGTGGGATATCCAAAGCTTCAGGCAAGAGAATAATGAATCTCTTCATGATGCCTGGGGAAGGCATAGAAGAATGCTACAGAAATGCCCCACTGAAATGTTTACAAAATGGGTGCAATTAGACATATTTTATTATGGCCTCACAGACATGGCTAGGATGTCTCTAGACCACTCTACTGGTGGTTCTATACATATGAGGAAAATAATTGAAGAGGCTCATGAACTTATTGAGACAGTTTCCATGAACCAGCATCTGTACTCGGTTGATGAGACTTCCATAAAAGGAGAGGTTAAGGCAATATCTACGGAATCTAACCCTCCAGAACAAAATGGCCCATTGACTCAATAGCTACACGCCCTTGCACAGCAGTTATTGGAATTGCAAGAGGCTTTGTGAGAAACTCATACTTTTAACAGGAATGTGGAAGCACAGCTGAGGCAAACTAGGCAGCAATTATCTATTAGATAAAAGAAGAGTGTCAGACTATTCAATTGAGGAGTGGGAAAATATTGAACAACCAACCTCACAATAACAGGAGACCAAGGGAAGAAAAGCTGATAGAGGATAACCAGACTGCTATCCAAGACACCTCTGTGAACATTACACGCCCAAAGAGGGATGTCATTGGCGTTCAATGCCAAGAAGAGGTGCTCACTCCTGGCATTAGGGGTGTGCAAAAAAACTGGTTTCACTGAACTGAATTGAAACTGAACTGAAACTGTTTTAAATAAACCAGTTTTTTTAAATAAAAAACTAAACTGAAACCATAGTTTTTATGAAAAACCAGTTTATTAAAAACCAGTTTTTAAGGTTCAGTTTAGTTTTAAACCAAATTAAAACTGGTTTTATTTAAACTCCAAAATTAATTTTACATACTCTTTCTTTCTCTTTCTCCCTTCTCTCTCTCTCTCCCCTTTCTTTTTCTCTCTCTCTCTATCTCCCTTCCCATCTCTCACTCTCTTCTCTCCCTCTCCCTCTCTCTCTTTCTCACCCCCTTTCTTTTTCTCTCTCTCTCTCTCTCTCTCTCTCTCTCTCTCTCTCTCTCTCTCTCTCTCTCTCTCTCTCTCTCTCTCTCTCTCTCTCTCTCTCTCTCTCTCTCTCTCTCTCTCTCTCTCTCTCTCTCTCTCTCTCTCTCTCTCTCTCTCTCTCTCTCTCTCTCTCTCTCTCTCTCTCTCTCTCTCTCTCTCTCTCTCTCTCTCTCTCTCTCTCTCTCTCTCTCTCTCTCTCTCTCTCTCTCTCTCTCTTTTTCCCTTTCTTCCTTCTCTCCCTTCTCTATCTCTCTCTCTCTTTCTCTCTCTCCCCCTCCTCCTCTTTGTCTCCCTCTTTTTCTCTCTCCTCCTCTCCTTCTCTCTCTCTCTTTCTCTCTCATTTTTCCCCTCTCCCTTCCTTTCCCTCTCTCTTCCTCTCTCTCTTCTCTCCCTCTTCTCTCTCCCATCCCCTCTCTCTTCTCTCTCTCTCTTTTCTCCTCTTCTTTCTCCCTCTCCCTCCATTCTCTCTCTCTCTCCCCCTCTCCCTCCCCCTTCCTTCTTCTCTCTTCCTCTCTCTCTCCTCTCCCTCCTCTCTCTCTCTCTCTCCTCCTCCCCTCTTTCTTCCTCTCTCTCTCTCTCTCTTTCTCTCTCTTCTTTTTCTCTCGCTCTCTCCCTCTCTTTCCTTTTCTCCCCTCTCCCCTCTCCCCCTCCCATCCCCCTTCTCTCTCTCTCTTTCTCTTTTCCCTCTTTTCCTTTTGTTTCTCTCCACTCCGCCCTCTCTCTACCTCCCCTCTCTCTTTCTCTTTCTCTCTCTCTCTCTCTCATTTTTTTTCTTTTTTCTTTCTCTCTCCTATTCCTCTCTCTCTCCTTCCCTTATTTCTCTCTCCTTTTCTCTCTCTTTTTTCTCCTTCATCTCTATCTTTATTCTCTTTCTCTCCTTCCTTTTTCTCTTTTCTATTTCTCTCTCATCCTTTTTTCACTCTATATCCCTCTTCTCTTTCTCTCCCTCTTTTCTCCAAAATAAGAGAGAGAAGGAGGAGAGAGAG
The DNA here is from genome assembly GCF_000816755.2 of Arachis ipaensis. NCBI lineage: Eukaryota > Viridiplantae > Streptophyta > Magnoliopsida > Fabales > Fabaceae > Arachis > Arachis ipaensis. The sequence continues at coordinate 64,672,227 of NC_029790.2, read as the reverse complement.
AGAGAAGAGGAGAGAGAGGAGGAGGAGAGAGAGGAAGAGAGAGAAGAGAGGGGAAAAAAGAGCGCAAGGAAAGAGAGAAGGAGGAAGAGAGAGAGGGAGAAAAATTGAGAGACAGAGAGAAAGAGAGAGGGAGAAAGAGAGAGAGAGAGAGAGAGAGAGAGTGAGAGAGAGAGAGAAATGGGAGAGAGAGAGGGATATGAGAGAGAGAGAAATGAGAGAAAGGGATAGAGAGGGAGAAAAGGAGAGAGAAAGAAAGGGAAGGGGAAGAAAGAGTGGTTCAGTTTCTAAACCATTTAAAATGGTTTAGTGCAGTTTCAGTTCAGTTTATAGAAAAATTGAACCATGCACACCCCTACCTGGCATTGAACGCCCAGAGGGGGGTGATGACTTGAATTTACTGTATTACTACAATAATTCCTTCAGCAAGTATACCAGATTATCGTCAAGAAAAAACTCACTAAGAGTGAGGTCGATCCCACGAGGATTGATTGATTGAACAACTTTAGTTACAGGGTAATTTAGTTAAGCGAATCAAGAATAAGGGTTGAGTGAAGAAAATTAAATGACATAATTATAAATGACTTGAAGATAAAGAAAAAAGTAAAATGTTAGAATGTAAAGAGCATAAAGATAAATTACTAGAATGTAATGACAGAAATGTAAATGACTGAATTGTAAAAGGGAATGGGTTGATTGATAGAAATTAAACAGAGCTATAAAGAATAGGGAAGATAAGAATGGGGAAAAAATCATTGGGGTTAGGAGATGTTTCTTTCTCTGGATTAATTCAGATCATCTCATCTTTAATCATGCAACTCATTGACCTCTTGGCAATCATGATTGATGAATCACTATTCCTTGGTAATTCAATCTCTCAAATCTTGATAATCAGCCAATTCCTTGGTCTAGTTGCTCATGAAAAGAGGTAAGCTTGGTCCCTGATTTTACCACACATCCTCATAGATCCAAGTAATTGGGCAGATTTAATGTCACCATATCTATTCTGTGGGTTACCTGAAACAAGAAAGTCGATCTCGGATGAGATCTTCTGATCTGGTCAAGGCTACTGTGCCCGACTTGTTGGAGCTTGAGATGCTACTGGTCCGTGTTCACCGAAGGGGGGTGGTACCTGCAAGAGACTCCGATGCTTAAGTCAGTATAGGCTTTAGGCAGGTTTTTAGTAGAATTGGAGTATGAATTATACCTGGGTACTCCAGCGTATTTATAGTAGTACTTTGATGATCTCCCTTATAGATAAGGTTTGTTATCTTATCTTATCTTTTATGGGTGAGATCATATCTTTGGGCCATCCGCCCTCTAGTGGTCGGTGGCCTTTTTGTTCTGGGCCTTCTAGGATCTCTGCGGTGATAGTCCAACCTCTTTACAGAAGAAGTCGTCCAAAGGGCCAACTTTCATAAAAGGTCAGCCCTTCCAGCCTTATCCGGTTTGGACCTGGTAACTCGGACCAGTGTATGAACAGTGCCCCTGCTTGAGCTTCGATCTTTCCATGAGGTTGTGCTCGTTTCTGAGCTTCAACCTCTTTGGGAAGGTCGTGTTCAAGCACCTTCCTGGTCGTATTCGGTCTGTCCCTTTTCAAGCACGTTACGCATCTTTTAATGATTTTAACGCAAAGCGTTTCAAATGTGGCGTCATTCCCGAGCGCATCAGTTTGGTTTTAAGCGAGCGCTTTTAAAGCCTTTTAATAACGTTTTAACTCCTTTTGCCATTTCGTTCCCTCTTTAACTTTGTTTTGAAATCAAATAAAAAGGTTTTTACTTTTTCATCTTCCTCTTTCTTTCTCCTTTCGAAAGAGCTTTTCTCGTTTGACTCCATCGATTCTGCCCCACGCTTTTCTTCTTTCCTGGAGCTTTTTTCGAGGAGCTTCTTGGGATCGTTGGTGTTTTTTGCTGTGTTTCTTGTTGCTATCGTTCCTTTTGTTATCGTAGGTTGGTACCTATATCCTTTCTCTCTGTCGTCCTTCTTTGTGCTTTTGATGAGCGGATAATTTATACGCTTTTTGACATTGTTTTTAGTATGTTTTTAGTAGGATCTAGTTACTTTTAGGGATGTTTTCATTAGTTTTTATGTTAAATTCACATTTCTGGACTTTACTATGAGTTTGTGTGTTTTTCTGTGATTTCAGGTATTTTCTGGCTGAAATTGAGGGACTTGAGCAGAGACAACACAATTTCGTGCACCAAGTTTTTGGCACCGTTGCCGGGGATTGTTTGAGTTTGGACAACTGACGGTTCATCTTGTTGCTCAGATTAGGTAATTTTCTTTTTATTTTATTTTTCAAAACTTTTTCAAAAATCTTTCAAAAATATTTCTAAAATTTTCTCATCTGTTTTTGAAAAAAAAAATAAATTGTTTTCAAAAAAATTTTTTTGTTCAAAATTTTTAAGAATGAATTCTAGTGTTTCATGAAATATGTTGAATCATATCTGGCTGTAAAGCCATACCCAAACCACTTTGGGATTGGTATTCAACTAATCACTTCAGCCCATGTAATTATATGTTGCAGCCTGGCTGGCTGTAAAGCCATGTCTAAATTCATTTGGACTGAGGCTTGCAATTTGTTATCAAGAGCAAGCTAGTTGGAGCTAATCCACCTGCTACTATTCCTGATCTACCCGCTGTTGATCCATGATCACCTGCTGAAGCTTGGCTGGCCATTGGCCATATCTAGTGTTTTGGACTGGAGCTTTCTTTGGAAGCTTGGCTGGCTAGTGAGCCATGTCCAATTCCTGGACTGAAGCTTTAGACTAACATGGCAAGATTCCTGGAATTCATATTAAAAATTTTGGAATCCTTATTTTTTCTTTTTTTCATATAATTTTTGAAAAATATAAAATAAAAATCCAAAAAAAATTAGAAAATAAAAAAAAAATCAAAAATATTTTGTGTTTCTTGTTTGAGTCTTGAGTCATATTATAAGTTTGGTGTCACATGCATATACATCTAGCATTTTTTCGAAAATATCATGCATTCATAGTGTTCTTCATGATCTTCAAGTTGTTCTTGGTAAGTCTTCTTGTTTGATCTTGATGATTTTTTGTTTTGTGCCTTTTCATGTTTATCATATGCATTCTTGAATTCTTAATGTCTAAGCATTAAAGAATTCTAAGTTAGGTGTCTTGCATGTTTTCTTTGCATTAAAAATTTTTCAAAAACATGTTCTTGATGTTCATCATGACATTCAAAGTGTTCTTGGTGTTCATCTTGACATTCATAGCATTCTTGCATGCATTCATTGTTTTGATCTAAAAATTTCATGCATTGCATCTTTTTAGTGTTTTTCTCTTACATCATAAAAATTCAAAAATCAAAAAAATATCTTTCCCTTTTTCTCTCATCAAATTCGAAAATTTGAGTTGACTTTTTCAAAAATTTTTTAAAATCAAATTGTTTCTCATGAGTCAAATCAAATTTTCAATTTGAAAATCTTATCTTTTTCAAAATCTTTTTCAAAAATCAAATCTTTTTCAAAATAATTAGTTATTTTTGAAAATTTCAAAAATATTTTTCAAAAATCTTTTTCTTATTTTTATACCAAATTTTCGAAAATAACATAATCAATTAATGTTTTGATTCAAAAATTTCAAGTTTGTTACTTACTTGTTAAGAAAGATTCAAACTTTAAGTTCTAGAATCATATCTTGTGATTTCTTATGAATCAAGTCATTAATTGTGATTTTAAAAATCAAATCTTTTTTCAAAACTAATTTTATCATATCTTTTCAAAAATATCTTCTTATCTTATCTTTTTCAAAATTATCTTCTTATCTTATCTTTTTCAAAAATATCTTCTTATCTTATCTTTTTCAAAATTATCTTCTTATCTTATCTTTTTCAAAAATATCTTTTCAAAATATCTTTTCTAACGTCCTAACTTCTTATCTTTTCAAAATTTGTTTCAACTAACTAACTAACTTTTTGTTTGTTTCTTAACTTTTTCAAAACTACCTAACTAACTCTCTCTCTCTAATTTTCGAAAATATCTCCCTCTTTTTCTAAAATTTCTTTTTAATTAACTAATTATTTTTATTTTCTATTTTTGATTTCAAAAAATTTTCGAAAATTACTAAACATTTTTCAAAAACCATTTTCAAAAATCACTAACTCTTTTTCAAAATAATTTTCGAAAATTATCCCTCCCTCATCCTATTCTATTTATTCATTCATATCCTAACATCTCATCTCATATCTCTTCCAATCCTCACAGTTGTGTTTCTTCCATTACATTACATTCTTTGTCTCCCCCTTTTCTTCTACTCACAAAGGGATCCCTATACTGTGGTATAAAGGGTCTCTATTACTATCATTATTTTCCTGGCCATTCTTCCTTGTCATATGAGCAGGAGCAAGGATAAGAACATTCTTGTGGAAGCAGATCTAGAACCTGAAAGGACTCTGAAGAGAAAATTAAGAGAAGCTAAAATACAACAATCCAGAGATAACCTTTCAGAAATTTTCAAACAGGCAGAGGAGATGACAGCCGAAAATAATAATAATGCAAGGAAGATGCTTGGTGACTTTACTGCACCTAATTCCAATTTACATGGAAGAAGCATCTCCATTCCTGCCATTGGAGCAAACAACTTTGAGCTGAATTGAAAACGGAATCAAAAACAGCAGAAGAAAAATCACACCCTGGAGGAGCATCTGTCTAGCGTTCAAACGCCAGAACAGAGCATAGTTCTGGCGCTGAACGCCCAGAATGGGAGCATCCTGGCGCTGAACGCCCAGAACAAGCATGGTTCTGGCGTTGAACGCCAGAAATGGCAGCAAAGGGGCGTTGAACGCCCAGAGTTGTGTGCAAGGGCATTTTGCAAGCCTAAATTGGTGCAGGGATGTAAAGGCCTTGACACCTCAGGATCTGTGGACCCCACAGGATCCCCACCTACCTTCACTCACTCTCTTCTCTATTCTCAATCACCCTCTATTCCCAATAAACACTAATCCCTTCTGTTTTCCATTTACCACTCACACCCATACACCCACTACCTTCAAAATTCAACATCTCTCCCCCACCCAATCCCACCCATATGGCCGAATACACACTCCCATCCATCTCCTCCATATCTTCTTCTTATTCTTCTATTCTTTCTTCTTTTGCTCGAGGGAGAGCAACATTCTAAGTTTGGTGTGGTAAAAGCATAGCTTTTTTTGTTTTTTCCATAACCATTGATGGCACCTAAGGCCAGAGAAGCCTCTAGAAAGAGGAAAGGGAAGTGCCAATCATTCTGAACCTCAATGAATAAAGTGAGATGCCGAAACTATTCAAGAGGGAAAAAGCTATAAGTCCCGCTCATATGATTGGAGCTCTTTTTCATTGATAGTTTGGAATTTATAGTATATTCTCTTCTTTTTATCCTATTTGATTTTAAGTTGCTTGGGGACAAGCAACAATTTAAGTTTGGTGTTGTGATGAGCGGATAATTTATACGCTTTTTGACATTGTTTTTAGTATGTTTTTAGTAGGATCTAGTTACTTTTAGGGGTGTTTTCATTAATTTTTATGTTAAATTCACATTTCTAGACTTTACTATGAGTTTGTGTGTTTTTCTGTGATTTCAGGTATTTTCTGGCTGAAATTGAGGGACTTGAGCAGAAATCAGATTCAGAGGTTGAAAAAGGACTGTTGATGCTGTTGGATTCTGACCTCCCTGCACTCAAAGTGAATTTTCTGGAGCTACAGAACTCGAAATGGCGCGCTTCCAATTGCGTTGGAAAGTAGACATCCATGGCTATCCAGAAATATATAATAGTTCATACTTTGGCCAAGAATTGACGACGTAAACTGGCGTTCAACGCCAGCCTTCTGCCCAAATCTGGCGTCCAGCGCCAGAAAAGGATCCAAAACCAGAGTTGAACGCCCAAACTGGCACAGAAACTTGCGTTCAACTCCACAAATGGCCTCTGCACGTGCAACACTTAAGCTCAGCCCAAACACACACCAAGTGGGCCCCGGAAGTGGATTTATCATTACCAGGACAACACAATTTCGTGCACCAGCTTTACTGCTGCATACTTTCTTTTTGTACAAAGTTTTGATCTTGTTGAGACTTATTGAAAAGGTTGAAGCTTCCTGATGATTTATTGCATGCCTTTGTTTCTTCAAGTTTTTAATTTTTGTCTCTGTTGCTTCGTTTGAAGAAATGTAGGCGCTTAGGTGGACTATTCTTAGTTGCACTTTTTTTCTTTTTTGGTGAAGGGGCTAGGGTTTTGATCTTTGCTGACTTTCCTGTGTGTTTCTCTCTCTCTGTATCTGTACTGCCTCCAAAGGGTGCCCCTGGGCTTTTGGTGATGATTCTTTTGTTTTTGTGAACTTGGGGTGCCCTTTTGCAGCTTTACCTGTTGTTTTGCTGGTACATTCTTCATTTTCTGTTTCTATCCGAGTTGTTTGCTGGTTGTTTCTTTATTTTCTGTTTCTATCCGAGTTGTTTGGTAGTGACCCCTTTCTCTTCTTTCTTCCTGTAGGTATAGTTGTTCTATGTCTTCACGTAAAAATATTGTTGAGATGTCTACCAAGGTTCCTGCAGGTATGGCTGACTGGTTAGATTCCATAGTCTTGATGTGTGATACTGTAGCCAACCCTGAGTACTGTGAGAAGCTTAGGATATTTCATAGGATCTGTGAGTGTAGGGAGGACGAGAAGAATTATGAACTGGTGTCTCCTGACCCTGAGGAGAGAGTTAGCTTCCCTCCTTTATGTCAGGCAGAGCGTTCTTTCTTTTACGCCTATGACTATTTCTTTAGCCAACTAGGTATTACCCTTCCTTTTACTGCTTTTAAAACCGAACTCTTGTGGAACTGTAATGTTGCCCCATCGCAACTTCACCCAAACTCTTGGGCTTTTATGAAGATCTTCCAGCTACTGTGTCAAGAGTTGGGTGTCCGACCTTCCTTGTCCCTTTTTCCTTACCTATTTGTGCTGACCAAATTCGGGATGGCCAAGAAGAAGGCTTATTGGATATCCTTCTGAGCTACCCAGGGGAAGAAAGTATTTTCAATATTTGATGACTCCTTTCGAGACTTTAAGAAGTTCTATTTTAAGGTCCGAGCTGTTGAGGGTGCTCGGCCTTTCTTTCTGGATGAAAATGATGAGCCGACCTTTCTTTTATGGTGGCAAAAAGACCCTGCAGTCCTCAAGTATCCTTGGGAGAGTTTAGATGAAGTAGAACAGGCTTTTGTGGGTGTTTTAGAGGAACATTAGGGGGAGCCTCTGATAAACCCATACTTTATGATATAATTTGTGCTCAAATTGAGTGATTTATTCAATCCTTCACCCACTTATTCATATTAATTGCATGGTTTTACTTTCCCTTCCTTATTATGTGATGTATGTGAAAAACATGTTTCCTATGCTTTAAAAGTAATTATTTTAATTTCCCTTTATTACCATTCGATGTCGTGATTCGTGTGTTGAGAAATTTCAGATCTTCTAAGGCAGAAATGACTTAAAGGATGGAAAGGAAACATACAAAATTGGAAGGAAAGCATAAAAAGGAGTTTTTGAAGGAACAGGCAGCGATGCGATCGCATGGACGACGTGGCCACATGCCAGCGCAAATTAACAGTGACGCAACCACGTGCTTGACACGATCGCGCGCCTTAAGCGAAATGCATATGACGTGGACGCATGACTGACGCGACCGCACGACAAGGAAAACTCCAATTGATGCGACCGCGTGACCCACGCGGCCGCGTAACAGAGGCCACGCACCAGAAATTACAAAAAATGATCCCAGCGATTTCTGAAGCACTTTTTGGCCCAAATCCAAGTCCAGAAGGCACAGATCAGAGGTTATGAAGTGGGAGAATGCATCCATTTAGAGGAGAGTCTCCAATTAGTTACTATTCATGATTTAGATGTAGTTTGGAGGGAGAGGTTCTCTCTCCTCTCTCTTTTAGGATTTAGATTTAGGATTTTAATCGGTTTCAGGATTATCTCTTTCTATCAGGTTCAACATTCCTTTTTATTTATCTTTTCAATTCAATTTATGTATTCTTCTATGTTACAGATTACTCTTTTGAATTAATGTTATTTGAGGTATTTAAGTTTATTATTGCTCTTCTTTATTTACATTACTGTTACTTCCAATCTGAAGACATTTTTATTCCGGTAGATTTACTTTTTCCCTTTTTGGTCTTGGTTAAGAAATCAGTAACTCAGGAGTTATCAAACTCAAACATGATTGATAATCGTTATCTTTGCTAATTGAATTGAACTTCAATAATCCCAATCTTTCCTTAAGGATTAACTAGGATTTGAGGATCTAACTAATTAGTCACTTGACTTTCCCTTGCTCTAGCAAAGGTTAACTAAGTGGAATTAAGGTTCAATTTTCATCATCATTGATAAGGATAACTAGGATAGGACTTCTAATTTCTCATACCTTGCCAAAAGTTTATTTTACAGTCATTTACTTATTTTAATTGCAATTTAAATTACTTTTTCCTTATCTTCAAAATCCCGATTTACAATCTCCATAACCAATAATAAGAACATACTTCCCTGCAGTTCCTTGAGAAGACGACCCGAGGTTTGAATACTTCGGTTATCAATTTTTAAGGGGTTTGTTACTTGTGATAACCAAAATGTTTGTATGAAAGGTTGATTGCTTGGTTTAGTAACTATACTTGCAACGAGAGTTTACTATAACTTATAAACCATCAATCCATCAGTTCTTTCAGCCTCCTCATCTGGATACAAAGAGGTTTCTAGGAGATCCTTCCCTCCTCCGTTCTGAACTAGGTAGTATCCGACCTCTTTCACTTTCGTAGAAAAGGTTTTCTTTTATTATTTACGATCTTGTCCTTTTCTGTTGTGTAACTGTTTTCCTGGCTTCTTTTCAGAGACGGTGTCTTCTTCAGATTCAATAAAAATGTTTCATAAAGAAAAGAAGGCAGTGGCTGCCCAGAACTTGCCAAAGAAAACTTCGGGGGAGGGTTCTTCAGAGCAGTTACCTCCAAAGAAACCGGCAACTGATTCTCAAGTGCCAAAGAAGATTATCCTGATCCCGCGAGTTCGGCCAGCTTCCTCTAAACTACCTCAGTCGACCTCGGGTGCTGCCTCCTCCCCAACTGCTGTTGGTCCCCCTCCCAAAAGGCAAAAGCTTGGTGGGATTTATAATCTTAACGACAAAGAGTTTGATGGTGTGGCCTTTGCCACTGAGTTGATTGCTCCTCATGGTAAATTTCCTCTTGATGATGTCTCCATCCTGCATCATCTTGAATTTATATCAAGCAACAGTATTCGGATGGCCAGTCTTAGTGTAGCTTTATCTCGGGTGGTCCAGGAGTTCCCTGTCCATGCTACCAAGGTTTTTTTGGAGGATGCCAAGGCTGAATACGACAGGGTGAAGGGTCTGAAGGATGAGCTGGATGCCAAGGTTGCTAAGTTGGAGATTGATGTAGAGAAGGAGAAGGTTCGGGCTACTGCGGCGGAGGCAGCTACTAACCAAGCCGAGGAGAAGGCTAAAAAGTAGAAGGAGAGCTATACTCAGACCTATAGCGAGCTGTTGGAAACTAGGGAGAGACTTCAATCCACTCAGGATGATTACGCCGAGCTTCAGGGCCATACGGTGAGCAGTATGACCGACTTGTATGAAAATCTGAAGGCCTAGGTCCGAGTTCTTGCTCCCGACGTCGACCTCTCTTTATTCAGTATGGATAATGATGCCAGGGCATCTTAGGCTTGATTCACTAGCCTTTTTCTTTGTTTTTGATAGGTTTTATGCACTTTCTTGAGTTATAAGTAAGCCATTTGAGTAGAAATTCATGCATACTTAGAATCATCCAATTATGATTAATTTGATGCAATTTCATGAGAATTATGCTATAATTACTTGTGTGCTAAGAATGATTAGAATTCTCATGACTTTAGCAAGGCTTTGATGCATGTATTGGTTGATGACAGGTGAAGAAAAGCATGGAAAAAGATTGAAGAAGGAGCATGGAAAGGATGAAGAGGAAGCAACGTTGGTGACCAAGTTAGACCACCAACGTTGCCTCAAACATTGGAAGAGAAACAAAGCACTTCTCTGCAAACACTGCTGATGCTCACGTTTCAGGTAACGTTGGACATCCAACGTTACCCCCAACGTGGTGATAAAAACTTCAATTATGGAGCTAAAAGGTTTTTTGAGTGACACGTGCGCGTCCATGACGCGTACGCGTGAAAAAGCAAAAATTCAATATCATGCGCAAGCGTGCGTCACGCGCATGCATGGACTGGCAAAAATTGACCATCCACGCATACGCGTGGGTCACGCGTACGTGTCAAAAAATGAACGTTAGAGTCCAATGTTGCCTCCAACACTAGCCTCCAACGTCCGCGATGCTCAGCCCAGAATTCAGATTTGAAAATTTTCAGTCGACGCGTACGTGTCAGTGACGTGTACGCGTGGATAGAAAAAATGGCGATGCACGCTTAAGCGTACAGTTGAGAAAAAAATACCAATGCACGCGTAAGCGTGGAGTACGCGTACCCGTGAAAACGCCAACGTTGGAGGGAACGTTTGAGGTCCAACGCTGAGGCCAACGTCCCATGCTTCATTTTAAAACTGCAAAGTTAAAATCTTGCATCCACGCGCACGCGTGAAGCACGCGTACGCGTGGATGAGCATTTTTTACCCTTTTGCGTGAAAGCGCATAGTACGCATACGCGTGGGTTAGCTTTCTGGTTTTTGCTGGTTTGTTTTAAATGGCATTTGAGTCAACGTTGGCCTTCAAACGTTGACTCAAACATGAAGCATCAGGATTCAAATTTTACACAGATCTCTTCTCAACACCGAGGGCAACCCATTGGAGACATCTTCAACCCAATTCCATCAAGGCCAAAAGCCCAATTCAAGGCTTGAAGATTGGTGCAGGAAATTATGATCTCAACGGTGCCAAAAACTTGGTACGCTCGATCATAATTTCAATTCCTTTTCACAACTCCGCACAACTAACCAGTAAGTGCACTGGGTCGTCCAAGTAATAAACCTTACGTAAGTAAGGGTCGATCCCACGGAGATTGTCGGCTTGAAGCAAGCTATGGTCATCTTGCAAATCTCAGTCAGGAAGATTTAAATGGCTTTGAGGCTTTTGATGATTAAAAGATAAATAAACATAAAATAAAGATAGAGATACTTATGCAATTCATTGGTAGGAATTTTAGATAAGTGTATGGAGATGCTTTGTTCTTTCTGAATTTCTGCTTTCCTACTGCCTTCATCCAATCATTCATACTCCTTTCCATGGCAAGCTGTATGTTGGGGGATCACTGTTGTCAATGGCTACCGTCCGTCCTCTCAGTGAAAATGGTCCAAGTGCACTGTCACCACACGGCTAATCATTTGTCGGTTCTCACTCATGTTGGAATAGGATCCATTGATCCTTTTGCATCTGTCACTACGCCCAGCACTCGCAAGTTTGAAGCTCGTCACAGTCATCCCTTCCCAGATCCTACTCGGAATACCACAGACAAGGTTTAGACTTTCTGGATCTCAGGAATGGCCGCCAATAATTCTAGCTTATACAATGAAGACTCTGATCGTGAACCAGGAGGCTAAGAGATATGCACTCAAGCTATTGCAGATAGAACGGAAGTGGTTGTCAGGCACGCATTCATAGGTGAGAATGATGATGAGTGTCACGGATCATCACATTCATCAGGTTGAAGTGCAAATGGATATCTTAGAATAAGAATAAGCTTGAATTGAATAGAAAAACAATAGTACTTTACATTAATTCATGAGGAACAGCAGAGCTCCACACCTTAATCTATGGGGTGTAGAAACTCCACCATTGAAAATTACATAAGTGAAAGTGGTCTAGGCATGGCCGAATGGCCAGCCCCCTAAACGTGATCTCTGAACATAAAACTATTCAAAATATTGTGAAATAAATCACTAAAAGTAGTTTTTATACTAAACTAGTAGCTAGGGTTACATAAGAGAAAGAAGGAAGGAGGGAGAAAGGGGAAGAAAATAATGAGGGAAAAGAAAAAGTAGGATTAGGGATTTTTCCCACAAGACGCGGCCGCCTCAATGACGTGGTCACGTGGATCAATTTGTGCCAAAGGCACGCCTCCAGCCACGCTCCCGCGTGACTTTCTGTTTGATTCATTTTTCTTTCTTACTCACCTGCGATGCGGACGCATTGGCGACGCTGTCGCGTCACGAGCCTCTTTTTTTTTTTTAAATATGCAAATGTGCAGATGAAGATGCAAACTGAATGCACGAATAATTGAGAAGAGTTATTAAAAAAAAAGAAAATTAAAAAGAGATAAAGGAACGATCATACCATGGTGGGTTGTCTCCCACCTAGCACTTTGCTTTAACGTCCTTAAGTTGGACGCTCCATTAGCTCAGTCTTCTGTTGTGGGTGGATCCTCCAAGAGGAAGATCTCTTGCTCCTTAGGTTTCGTTGCCTTCTCACCATGATATAGCTTTAAGCGATGCCTATTAACTTTGATGAAATCAGAGCTTGAAGGATGACTCAGATGGAAGACTCCGTATGGCTCAGCCTTCTCTACTCTATATGGACCTTCCCATCTTGATCTCAACTTGCCTAGCATGAGCCTCAGTCTAGAGTTGTAAAGGAGGACAAAGTCCCCAGGTTGGAACTCTCTCCTCTTGATGTGCTTATCATGCACAACCTTCATCTTTTCCTTGTACAGCCTTGAGTTCTCATAAGCTTCTAGGCGAAGGATTTCTAATTCTTGCAGTTGTAACTTCCTTTCAGCTCCGGCTTTCTCAAATCCCGTATTGCACTCCTTTACTGCCAAAAAGGCTTTGTGCTCTACCTCAACTGGGAGGTGACAGGCTTTTCCATAAACTAAGCGGAAGGGACTCATCCCAATGGGTGTCTTGTATGCTATTCTGTATTCCCAGAGTGCATCTTGTAGCCTGGTGCTCCAGTCTCTTCTATGAGGTTTGACTATCTTCTGCAATATACTCTTTATTTATCTGTTAGATACCTCACCTTGCCCATTAGTTTGGGGATGGTAGGCTGTTGCCACTTTATGAACTATCCCATGCTTCTTCAGTAATCCTGTTAGTTTCCTGTTACAGAAATGGGTGCCTTGATCGCTCATGATTGCTCGTGGTGATCCAAAGCGACAAATAATGTGGTTTCTAACAAAGGAAACAACAGTGTTAGCATCATCAGTGCGGGTAGGAATTGCTTCCACCCATTTAGAAACGTAATCTATAGCTAACAATATATAAAAATTACCATTAGAATTCGGAAATGGACCCATGATGTCAATGCCCCAAACATCAAAAATTTCACAGAAAAGCATAGTCTGTTGAGGCATCTCATCCCTCTTGGATATATTACCAAACTTTGGCATGGGGAACAAGATTTACAAAATTCAGCAGCGTCTTTAAAAAGAGTAGGCCACCAGAATCCACAGTCTAAAATTTTCCTAGCTGTTCTTTGAGGGCCAAAATGTCCTCCATTCTTAGATGAGTGGCAGGCCTCTAAAATGGACTAGAATTCTGATTGAGGCACACACCTTCTAATTACCTGATCAGCGCCACATCTCCATAAATATGGGTCATCCCATATATAATATTTGGACTCGCTTTTCAGCTTGTCTCTTTGATGCTTAGTAAAGTTTGGAGGAAAGGTGCGGCTAACTAGATAATTAGCTACAGGCGCATACCAAGGAATTACTTCAGATACTGCTTGTAAGTTATCAAACGGAAAATTATCATTTATAGGAGTGGCGGTATCCTTAATGTGCTCAAGGCGACTCAAGTGGTCTGCCACTAGATTCTGGTTACCACTTCTATCCTTAATTTCTAAATCAAATTCTTGTAGTAGCAGTATCCAACGTATAAGCCTTGGTTTGGACTCCTTTTTAGCTAATAAATACTTTAGAGCGGCGTGGTTGAAGAGAGAACTTTTACGTGGTCTAGAAATTCGCAGATAAATCCTCGTTGCAGATATAGTTTCTAAACCAACAAAATTCCTTTCTTACAAATGTTTTGGTTGTCACAAGTAACAAACCCCTTTAAAATTGATAACCGAAGTATTTAAACCTTGGGTCGTCTTCTCAAGGAATTGCAGGGAGGTGTTCTTATTATTGGTTATGAGTCTTGTAAATTGGAGGTTTTGAAAGTAAGGAAGCAGTATGACATGTAAAATAAATAAATAACTATAAAATAAAACTCTTGGCAAGGTATAAGAACTGGAAGTCCTATCCTAGTTATCCTTATCAATTGTGATGAGAATTGGATTTTTCTCCCACTTTGTTAACCTCTAACTATGAAGGTAAGTTAAGTGGATGAATTAATTTTGATTCCTCAGGTCCTAGTATTTCCTTGGGAAAGGCTAGAGTTATTGGAATTCGAATTAATTCTTGAAGAATTCCAATTTTCAATCAACAATGAGTTTGATAACTCAAGCGTCACCAATTACTTAACCAAAGTCAAAAGGAAGAAAATATCTAAATTAAATTAACAGCATCCATATAAATAAAGCAAAGCAAAATTAAATCTGAAAATACCTCAAATTGCATTAATAAAGGAAATCAAATCTAACATGGAAAAGTTCATAAATTAAATTGGAAAAATAAATGAAAGGAATATTGAACCTGTGATGAAGAAGAAATAATCCTAAATCCTAAAACTAAATCCTAAGAGAGAGGAGAGAACCTCTCTCTCTAAAAACTACATCTAAAACTAAAAATTATGAACTATGAGCTGGTGATCATGAATGAATGGATTCCCCCACTTTATAGCCTCTAATCTGTGTTTTCTGTGCCGCAAACTGGGTCGGAAACAGCCCAGAAATCACTGGAGAAGAAATCTGCCACGCTGATTTTCGTCACTGCGACGCGTCCGCATGGAGCACGCGTTCGCGTCGCCTAGTGTCAGAGCAACTATATTATATATCAAATCGAAGCCCCGGATGTTAGCTTTCTAATGCAACTGGAACCACATCATTTGGACCTCTGTAATCTCTGAAATCACTTAACACACATATCAAGGCATCTAATGGTAATAAGAGAGGATTAAACATAGGGAACTTAAGGCCAAAGAAGCATGTTTTCAATCAAAGCACATAATTAGGAAGGCAAATGTAAAACTATGCAAATAGTATGAATAAATGGGTAAAGAGTTGATAAAAACCACTTAATTGAGCATAAGATAAACCATGAAATAGTGGTTTATCAGTGGTATGAGTACACTACTACTTTAGTACCAAGTAAATAGGCTCAGAATTTATCCAGAGCAAAAATAATAGCAAGAAGCTCTTTTTTAGTAGTAGTGTAATTAGACTGAGATGTGTCTAAAGTCTTAGACGCATAAGCAATTACAAAAGGATCCTTATCTTCATGCTAAGCCAGCGCTACTCCTACTGCATGGTTAGAAGCATTGCACATGATTTCAAATGGCTAGCTCCAGTCTGGTCCTCTCACAATTGGAGCTTGAGTCAGGGCGGTCTTCAGCTTATCAAATGCTTGTTTGCAATCCTCACTGAACTCAAACTCAATATCTTTCTGTAGTAGTCTGGACAAGGGTAGTGCTACCTTACTAAAGTCCTTGATGAACCTCCGGTGGTGCACGAAATTGTGATCTCTGGTAATGGCTTCTTAGGCCAGATACTCTGATCTAGTTTTACAGTCTGTCACAACTTCGATACACCTAACCAGCAAGTGCACTGGGTCGTCCAAGTAATACCTTACGTGAGTAAGGGTCGAATCCCACGGAGATTGTTGGTATGAAGCAAGCTATGGTCACCTTGTAAATCTCAGTCAGGCGGATATCAAATGGTTATGGAGTTTTCGAAAATAATATAATAAAATAGGGATAGAGATACTTATGTAAATCATTGGTAGGAATTTCAGATAAGCGAATGGAGATGTTTTTCGTTCCTCTGAACCTCTGCTTTCCTGCTATCTTCATCCAATCAGTCTTACTCCTTTTCCATGGCTGGCTTTATGTGATACATCACCACTGTCAATGGCTACTTTCGGTCATCTCTCGGGAAAATGATCCAATGCCCTGTCACGGCACGGCTAATCGTCTGGAGGCATCACCCTTGCCAATGGCTTCATCTTATCCTCTCAGTGAATAATATGCTCACGCACCCTGTCACGGCACAGCTATTCATCTGTCGGTTCTTGATCATGCTGGAATAGGATTTACTATCCTTTTGCGTCTGTCACTAACGCCCTGCAATCGCGAGTTAGGAGCTCATCAGAGTCATTCAATTATTGAATCCTACTCGGAATACCACAGACAAGGTTTAGACCTTCCGGATTCTCATGAATGCTGCCATCATTCTAGCTTACGCCACGAAGATTCTGGTCAGGAGCCATCCAAAGATGGTCAAAAAGACGCCTAATACAATAGTAAAAGGTCCTATTTATAATAAACTAGTCACTAGGGTTTACATGAGTCCAGAAATGTGAATTTAACATAAAAACTAAGGAAAACATCCCTAAAAGTAACCAGATCCTACTAAAAACATACTAAAAACAATGCCAAAAAGCGTATAAATTATCCGCTCATCATCCAGTAAAAACCTGCATGGCCAAAGAACGAACGGACTTCCCTCACAGAGGAGGGGTAAGATAAACTAGAAATAACATCCACCTTTGCTGGATCTACAGAAATGCCAGTATTAGACACAACATGTCCTAGTACAATCCCTTGTTTTACCATAGAGTGACATTTTTCAAAATTCAATACAAGGTTTGTACTGACACATCTATCTAATACTCTAGATAAACTATCTAAGAAAAGGCTAAAGGAATCACCATAAACGCTAAAATCATCCATAAAAACCTCCATACAGTCCTCAATAAGGTCAGAGAAAAGACTCATCATGCCTCTTTAGAAAGTAGCTGGTGCATTGCACAAGCCAAAGGGCACTCTCTTATAAGCATAAGTCCCAAAAGTACATGTAAAAGTAGTCTTTTCCTGATCTTCAGGAGCTATATGAATCTGGAAATAGCCTGTGTAACCATCTAAAAAGCAATAATGTGATTTACCTGACAGGCGATCCAGCATTTGATCAATGAATGGAAGGGGGTAGTGATCCTTACGAGTGGCCTGGTTGAGGCGCCTGTAGTTAATGCAGACCCTCCAAGCGTTCTGTACTCTGGTTGCTATGAGCTCTCCATGCTCATTCTTCACTGTAGTGACTCCAGACTTCTTGGGTACCACTTGTACTGGGCTTACCCATTCACTGTCTGAGATGGGATAGATGATATCCGCCTCAAGTAGTCTGGTCACTTCCTTTTTGACAACCTCTAAGATAGTGGGATTCAGTCTTCTCTAGGGTTGACGAACAGGCCTAGCTCCCTCTTCTAAAAATATTATGTGCTCACAAACTTGAGGGTTGATGCCTTCTAAGTCTGCCAAGCTCCATCCAATTGCTTTTCTGTGTTTCCTCAGCACATTAAGTAGCTGTTCTTCTTGTTGGGACGTGAGTTCCCTTGCAATGATAACTGGAAACTTTTGCTTGTCCTCAAGGTAAGCATACTTGAGGTGTGGAGGGAGGGGCTTTATTTCTAATTTCTGTTCATGGTCAGGCTTTGGATTATTTGGGGCTGGTGATAATGGCAAAGTGCCCTCATTGTCCTCCGAAATTGTCCCCACACTTGGACCTTGTCCTGTGTACTTCATTTCTAACTCCTCCTGGTGAACTTTAGCCATGGTTTCATCTATGATGTCACACTGGGAGATAGAAAGGTCATCCAGAGGGTGCTCCATAGCTCTATTTAAACTGAATTTCACTATTCTGCCATCTATTTCAAAAGAATAAGTTCCGGAAAATGCGTCCAGCTTGAACTTTGAAGTCTTCAGGAATGGTCTTCCAAGCAGGATTGATGATGGCCTTCCTGAGTCATTAAGGGGCATTTTCAAGATATAGAAGTCAATGGGAAATGTGAGCCCCTTAATGCTCATTAATACATCTTCAGCAATTCCAACCACTGTAATTATGCTTTTATCTGCTAACACAAAATGAGCTGTCGACCTTTTTAAGGGAGGGAGCCTCAAAGTATCATATATAGACAAAGGCATTATACTAACACATGCTCCTAAATCACACATGCAGTCAAAAAGTATCACACCACCAATAGTACAATTAACCATACATGGACCTAGATCACTACACTTTTCAGGTATACCTCCCATTAAAGCAGATATAGAACTACCTAAAGGAATAGTTTCTAATTCATTAATTGTCTTTATGTATACATAAATCTTTTAGAAACTTTGCGTATTTAGGTACCTGCTGAATAACATTTTAGGATCAGTTACCTCAACCTTTTTGAATATTTCTACCATTTTGGGATCAAGTTCCATCTGCTTCATGGGCTTCCTTGCAATTTATGGAAATGGAATAGAGAGGGCATTTCCTGCAAGGTCTGCCTCTTTTGGTGTTTTCTTTTGTGGTTGAGCTTATTCTTCTTCAACCATGTCTTGTATGTTCTCTTCCTCTTCGTCATCCTCTACTTCCACTACCTCTTCAGCTGAGGCTTGTTCTGATGGGATTGGCTCCTTCTGATTCCTCTCTTGTAGCATAGTTCCGGACCTTAGGGTGATGGCATTGATGCCACCCTTTGGATTTGTCAATGGTTGAAAGGGAATTCTACTGGAGCTCAAAGGCTGGTTGTTGGAGTTATTTAGTGATCCAATATGTGATACAAGAGCTTGCAAGGTAGAGTTCAGACCATTTAGAGTAGAAGTAAGGTTGTTTTCCATGGCCTGCTGTCTCCGATCAATAGATTGTAGTAACTCATCATTAGAAGATGAAGAGGGATAAGTGATCTGAGAGGTCTGCTGTTGGTTGTGCTGTGGACTTTGGAATTGCCTCAGGTGAGGTGCTCTGTAAGGCTGGTTCTGGTTCTACTGCCTATTGTTGTTATTATTCCACCTCTGATTTCCCTGATTGTCTCTGCCTCCTCTGTTATTGTTGTCCCTCCAGCCCTGGTTAGAATTATCTCTCCAACCTTGGTTTGAATTGTCCTGCCATCCATGGTTGTAGCTACCACCTTGATTGTATCCTTGATTGGAACGGTCATAGAAGTTATGAGTGGCTGCCACAGTGTTGTCTTCCTGTTGGAGCTGCGGACATTCATCAGTATAATAGCTCTAATCAGCACAAATCCCGCATAGTCTTTGTGGAACCAACTATTGGCTTTACTGTGGTAGAGAGGGCTGAGCTTGCTGAGCTTGTTGTTGACTCAACTGCATCTGCTTCAGTAAGTTGGTCATTTCACAGATACTCTGAGTTAGAGCAACAATCTTTCTGCTAGAGGATATTTTCGCAACAGCTTTTGACCGGCTTTATTTCTGCCTATGATTCCTAGTAGATTCAGCTAAGTCGCTGATCAATTGCCATGCCTCATCAGTAGTCTTGTACTTTTTCATAGACCCATTGCTAGCACTTTCAAATGTGGTCTTATCTTGGGGCCTCATGCCCTGTGTGCGTAGCCGAGCAACACTATCTTGTCAATCATATGGTGGAGGCATGCTTCTAGAAGATTGTTGAAGCGCTATCAGTATTCGTAGAGAGTCTCAGATTCGTCCTGAACAATCATGGAAATGTCTTTCCTCAGTTTATCAATAACTTCAGCTGGAAAGAATTTTTCCAAAAATTCTCTTCTAAGCGTATTCCAGTCAGAAACAGTTGTTGCGGGTTGAGTGTAGTAACAGTCTCTCGCCTTTCCCTCAAGAGAGAATGGGAAAGCTTTTAACAAAATAGAAGTTTTATCTGCACTATCACGCTTGACAGTAGAGCAGGCTGCTTGGAAATCCCTAAGGTGCTTGATAGGCTCTTGAGCAGGTAAGCCATGAAACTTAGGCATCAAGTTGAGCAGTGCAGTCTTTATTTCAAAGTCTGTAGCCACCGCTGGGTGATGCGCTTGAAACGGTTGCTTTGTAAAATCAGGGGCTCCAGCCTCCTGGATAGTAACTCTTCTGGGTGCTGCCATGTCACCTGCACGTAAATCAACCGAATCAGTAGAAAGGGAGCTTGTTTCTTCCTTACGTGACGTTTCAGATTCGCCCTCGGGGAGGACTAACCAATGCCGAGCTTGCCTTATACGTGGAATAGTTCTTTCGATCTCAGGATCAAATACTAGCAAGCTTGGATCAGGAAGTGAACGCGTCATTTAACGAAAGAAACATGCAGCTCATAGTAGCAAAATAAAATAAAATGCAAACAAATAAATTCCAATCAATAACTTAGCACTCTATTGTAACTCCTCGGCAGCGGCGCCAAAAATTGATGTGGCGGAAATTGCCGAGTTAAGAAATTATTATAAGAGATACGTTGCAAGTATAGTTCTCAACCAACCAAAATTCTTCTTATCAATTTAAAAGGGTGGTCACAAAATTAGAATTAAAATACTGGGAGTATAAATCCTATGTCGTCTCCCAACGAGTTGCAGAAAGGTGTGCTATTTTATTAATCAGTTGTTTTCTAAAATGGTTTGAGTTGATAAACAGGAAATTAAATTAGAGAAATTATGTAATTTAAATAAAAACCTTGACCGGGAGTAGATTAGTTGGAAGCCCTATCCTTGATGGAGTTCTCTCAAGATCAATAGATAATTGAAGGTTGTCTGCTCAGTTATCCTTTACCAGATAAAGGAAAGTCGAGCAAGTTAGAAGTCAGTTTCTATTCACAAGTTCTGATCCTCTCCCTTAGGAAGCACTAGTGTTAGTGATTAGAGGGCGACCCAACGCTAATCCCAATTATAATTTTACTCTTGAACATCCAACTCAAGGTCTTCCTTTCAATCAACTCCCAATCAAGTTATGGAACTACTCGCTCATTATGAATGTAAACTTCACAAAATAAGAAATGGAAATAAGGAAAGACATGATAGATAATAATCAAAAGGATTAATAAAAATAAAAATAATTCTTTCATTAATAAATTCTAAAGATAGTCCAATAGTAACTCTGAATAAATTGAGGATATGAAAGAGTAAATGACAAGTAAGGAAAACAAACTAGAATGATGAAGTCTTGATAGAGGTAATAACTCTTCTCAATATCCCAATCTGAAAAGCAATAAAATCAAAATCCTAAGAACTATGAATGTGTAGAGAGAAAACCCGGAGGAGGAGTAAAATCAGATCTAAAACTAAAATTATGTGGAATGAATGTTCTTTTTGTTTTTGCATGTTCCCTGGCTCTAATCTGTTTTTCTGGGCCAAAAACTGGGTCAAAACAGGGCCCAAAATCGCCCCCAGCCAATTCTGCAGATCGCGCACGTCATGCGATCGCGTCATCCACGCGTTCATGTCATCCAGCGTCTTGCCTTGCCACGCGTGCGCGTTGTCCACGCCTTCGCGTCACTTGTGCAGTTTCCATTCCATGCGTTCGCGTCAGGCACGCGAGCGTGTCACTGCAATTTCCTCTATTTCACGCGGTTGCGTGAGTCATGCGTCCGCATCACTTCTCGCTGGTCATCTCCTCAATTTCTTGTGCTCCTTCCATTTTTGCAAGCTTCCTTTCCAATCTCCAAGTCATTCATGCCCTATAAAGCCTGAAACACTTAACACACAGATCACGGTATCGAATGGAATAAAGGAGAATTAAAATACATAATTAAAAGTCTCTAGGAAGTAGTTTTCAACTATGGGGTAATTTTGGGAAGGAATTATAAATACATGCTAATTTAATGAATAAGTGGGTAAAGATTTGATAGAAACACACAATTAAACACAATATAAACCATAAAATAATAGTTTATCAATCACCAAGCAACTTGCTGAATTGACCAAGCAAATAGAGAAGAATCAGGCTGCAGCTATCCACACTCAATCATCACCTCAAGAAGAATTGGAGACAGAAGAAGGAGCCAACTGGGAGGAAGCTAATTACCTTGGAAACTCATCTAGGCAAGCTAATGATCCTTACTCTAAAACCTATAACTCTGGTTGGAGAAACCACCCAAACTTTGGGAGGGAGAACCAACAAAACCAAGGCCAAGATCATAGACCTCATAATCCAACCCAGTACAACAACCCCACTCACCAAAACTCCAACCAAAAAATATACCAGACCACACAAAACACTTATTCACATCTAACATACCAAATCCACAATAACCACTCTCAACACCCCAATTCCAACCAATCAGCACCACATGATGATGATAGAATGGCCAGAATGGAAGCTATGCTTGCAAAGCTTAACAAAGAGTATGAAGACATGAAAAAATTCTGGGAAGAGGAGAGAGGTATTATGAAAAGCCGAGGGGAGGTTCTTAAGAATCTCGAATTTCAAGTAGGACATCTTTCACAACAATTTCCAAGGCCTACTGACAGTTTTCCAAGTGATACAGAGAAAAATCCAAGAGGGGAAATGAAGAAGGTAAGGTGGGAAGAATGCAAGTCAATCAATCTGAGCAGTGAAGAAGGTCTGAAGAAAGAATGCTCCATACACTCAGAGCATGATGAAGGAAAACCAAGGAAGGATGTAAGAGAGATAGAAGAAATGGCTTGCCCTGAACAGAGGAAGCAACAAAAAGAGAAAGAATACCTCGAGCCCTTTGTGCCACAAGCACCATTCCCACAGAGACTCAAGGAAAGTGAGGAAGACAGGTCATATTCAAGATTCCTAGACATTTTTACAACACTCAGTGTCAACATCCCCTTCATCAAAATTCTTCAACAGATGCCAACATACATCAGGTGCATGAAAGATTTGTTGACCAAGAAAGGAACCTTAAAAGGGGGAAAAACAGTGAAAATGAACAAAGAATGTAGTGCCCTCATCAAGAAAGACATACTCACGAAGAAAAGAGATCCAGGTTGTTTTCATATTCCATGTGCCATAGGAAAGACTAAAATTGACAAGGGATTCTGCGACTTAGGTGCTAGCATAAATGTGATGCCTCTATCTCTTATGAAGAAGTTACAAATCAATGAGCTGAGATCCACGGATGTAATCGTTCAATTGGCAGACAAAACTCAGAAGAAGGCTGAAGGACTAATTGAAAATGTATTGGTGAAAGTAGGAAACCACTTCCTTCCCACTGACTTTGTTGTTCTGGACATGGAGGAAAGCTACCTCCATCCCGTTATTCTAGGAAGACCATTTCTAGCTATTGGAAAAGCTCTCATTGATGTAGAACGAGGAGAATTGATATTGAGAATACATGATGAGCAGCTCACTTTCCAGGCCTTCAAACCCGTGCATGAATCTGAGCAAGAGAGCAAAGAATTAAAAGAAGAGCACATTGAGAGTCCCGTAAAGGAGAATAAAAATGAACCACATGGGCAACATCTGGAGCTTTCCTTGATAGATAAACAAGAAGCTTAAGCGAAGAAGCAACCAATGGAGTTCAAGGAAGAGTCGAAGCTACAAGAGTGGAGAGGAGCAGTTAGCAAGGGACTTCATGACACAACACTCATGGGAGCAACACTGGAAGAAGAGGGAAGATTTGTGAAGAAATTACCAAGGGGATGAAGAAATAAAAAGATTCCTACAGAGGGTTTTTCCCCTGGAGACAAAGTGATATCAGCACACCATCCACCAATTCCACCCCATCTTCCAACCATTCCATCTCAATTACCTCAAGTGTTCACCATTAGAAAGGTCCTCTCCCTAGAGCATGTAGAAATCATTAAGGAATCAAGTGGAGACCGCTTCACTGTAAGGGGAGAAGACCTAAGGCACTACAATCCACCATGACAAAGACCAACCGTCAAGCTAGTGACGCTAAAGAAGTGTTCCATGGGAGGCAGCCCATTATTTAGTTTTTCTTGTTTTTAATACTTCAGTATGAATAATGAGTGTTGCTCTAGCATGAATTCAAGACCATTTTGACAATTTTTCATGACATTGAGAAGCATATGATCCAATTCTAAGTTTGGTGTGCCTACAGGCACACTAGGATACCTTTCAAAAATAATGATCATAATGCCAGTTTGACATTTGTTTCTTGGAATTTATAGCCAAACATTAAGTTTGGTGTTCTATATATTGTAAGAACAAGTCATGAGAGTCAGGTTTTCTTGAGCTTTGAAAGTCATGAGAGCGCAATCATGGTTATAATTTTTAGTTCATATTTAGACATAGCAAAATAAATCTTTTCTCATGATGGTTTAACCAAAAAGTGACACTAATTTCGTTGAGATTTCAATGACAACATTTGGAGGAAGTAACACTTTGTACCATATGACCAAACACTAAGTTTGGTGTCCTCCAAGATTATATATAGTGGCACCAAAAAGAGTCACGGTTGGTTAAACAAGCATGAAGAATGGTAGTCAAAGTTTTAATTTTAAATATTATTTGTTCTTTTACCACCACCTGTTAGTACTCACTCCTTTTGTCTTGTTATGATTGTTAGGTGCACAGAGAACTATTTCATGAAAGGGACAAGACAAGGAAAGGAAAGGCTAGCATGAAGACAAAAGGGGATCACATAGCTTGAAGGGTGAGTCTAAGCATCCTTGGAAGAAGCACTTGGAAGACCGAAGAGATATGCTTCATGAAGAGGCAACTTTTGTCTTTATTCAACCTTGCACGCACAACGTTAACTTCTCACTTGTCCCAATGAATCCTAGCCATCCATTTTTCATTAAAGCTTACTACAAATAGCCTCCCTTGAACCGTGCATGTGAACTCAAATCTCACACTTCTTGTACTCATATATTCAACGCTTTTGTGCTCTAAAACCAAAGCCTAGAAGCCGTGTTCCTTGTGCTAAAAAAAAAACACCCTTGTTCACTTGCTTCCATAACACTTCCTTAACTTCAAACACTTTTCCTCCGAAAGTGTATCACACCAACCAATCTCCTTCATAAACCTTCAACCTCAACCATCAAGAAAAGCATGGATTCTTCTTCATGTTCTAAAAGAAGGAGAGGAAAGGAACCTGTCACTGAGGAAGCTGAAAATGACTTTGATCGATGGAAATTCAGATCATGGTTCCACCAAATGCTGGACGAATGACAAAAAGATATATCCAGAAATTCCTTTCCTGTTGCTTGAGGAGGGATGCTCAGAAATAAAAGCCAAGATCAGAAAGAGGAAGTGGGAAGAGCTGACCTCACCAATTACCAAGATTAATGCAAACATCATAAGGGAGTTCTATGCTAATGCCACAAGACTAGATATGACTGAAGCACCAACATACAAAAGTTTTGTATGGGGTGTAGAAGTAGACTTTAGCGCGAAGGCCATTATGAAGGTCTTAGGACTAAGGCAAGCACATTTTGATGAGCCAGGGTACCATAAAAGAGTGAACGGGAACCCCGATTATGATGAAATTTGTAGTGATATCTGTGTGATAAATACTGACTGGGAAAGAGACAATGAAGGAAGGCACAAGTACCTGAGAAAAGGGGATCTCACTCCTGAGGCAAAGTGTTGGTATGAACTGATAAAGAGATCAATTCTGGGCACAGTGAATACATCCAAAGTTAACAAACGAAGGACTGTCATGCTACACTGTATAATAGTGGGAGGAGAGGTAAAGGTTCATGAGATCATTGCAAATGATATTCAAATGATCTCAGAAAAAAATGCTGCTGAAGCCTGGCTATATTACCCAAGCACCATTATGAGGTTATGCATGAAGGCCAGAGTGCCACTGGAGGATGCAAACCCCACATGGCTGCATCCAGGCACGCCTATGACCTTTGAAAGAATGATGAATGTCTCGGGGGCACAACAAGCACGAAGGCTGATAAACCATTATTTTATGATTTGTATTGTGCTTAATTGTGTGATTTTATCAAGTCTTCACCCACTTATTCATATGATTAGCATGATATTACAAGTCCTTCCCAAAATTGTTCCATGGTTGAAAAAATTGCTTCCTAAAGATCTTTTAATTGTATATTTTTATTCTCCTCTATACCGTTCGATGCCGTGAGCTGGCAAAAATGGAAGGAAAACAAGAAATTGAGGAGATGACCAGTGAGAAGCGACGCGGACGCATGGCTTACGCGACCGCGCGAAATGGAGGAAAGCGCATTGACGCGCTCGCATGCCTGACGCGAACGTGTGGATTGGAAGCCGCACGAGTGACGCGAATGCGTGGACAACACGCACGCGTGGCAAGGAAAAACGCTGGATGACACGAACGTGTGGATGACGCGATCGTGTGACATGTGCGATCTGCAGAATTTGCCGAAATCACTGGCGTGGATTCTGGGCCGTATTTCAACCCAGTTTTCGGCCCAGAAACATAGATTAGAGCCAGGGAACATGCAGAGACCAAGGAGGACATTCATTCGACATAATTTTTAGTTTTAGATCTGACTTTACTCCTCCTCTAGGTTTTCTCTCTATACATTCATAGTTCTTAGGATTTCATTTTTTATTGCTTTTTAGATTGGGATATAGAGAAGAGCTATTACCTCCGCAAGACTTCATCTCTCTAGTTTGTTTTCTCTACTTTTTACTTACTCTTTCATATCCTTAATCTGTTCAGAGTTACCATTGGATTATTTTTAGATTTTAGATTAATTGGTCTTTTTGATCATTATTTTATCATGTCTTCCTTTATTTCCCTTTCTTATTTTGTGAAGTTTACATTCATGATGAGCGAGTAGTTCTCTAACTTGATTGGGAGTTGATTGAAAGGAGAACCTTGAGTTGGAATGTTCAAGAGTAAAATTGTAATTGGGTTTATTGTTGGATGGCTCTCTAGTCACTGACACTAATCCTTCCCAAGGGAGAGGATTAGAACTTGTGAATAGAAGTAGACTTCCAACTTACTTGACTTTCCTTTACCTAGTAAAGTATAACTAAGTAGAACAACCTTCAATTATCGATTGATCTTGGGAGAACTCCAACAAGGATAGAACTTCCGATTAATCTAATCCTGGTCAAGATCTTTATTTAAATTACATAAATTTTTTGATTTATTTTCCTATTTATCAAACTCAAAACCAATTTGAAAAACCTCTGATTAATAAAATAGCACATCTTTCTGCAACTCGTTGGGAGACGACCTGGGATTCATGCTCCCAGTATTTTAATTCTAATTTTGTGACAACCCTTCTAAGTTGATAAGTGGACTTTTGTTGGTTAAGAACTGTACCTGCAACGTATCTCTCATATTAATTTCTTAATCTGCCAATTTCTGCCTCGTCAATTTTTGGCGCCGTTGCCGGGGAGTTGCAATAGAGTGCTAATTTATTGATTGGAATTTGTTTATTTGCATTTTATTTTATTTTGTTTTTGTTATCATGAGCTATATGTCTCTTCCATTGAAAGACGTGTTCACTTCCTGATCCAAGCTTGCCAGTATTTGATCCTGAGATTGAAAGAACTATTTCACGTATAAGGCAAGCTTGGCGTCTGATGCGGGGAAAACTTGTCTCTCAACAAATCTCCCTTCCGCAAGTGTACCGAATTTGTCGTCAAGTAAAAACTCACAATAGAGTGAGGTCGAATCCCACAGGGATTGACTGATCAAGCAACTTTAATTAGAAGAATGTTCTAGTTGAGCGAATCCAGAATTTGGGTTGAGAATTGCAGAAAATAAAATGGCGGGAATGTAAATAACAGAAAAGTAAATGCTAGAATTAAAGGACTGGACTTTCCAAGATAACTACTCAATGGGATGAAGATCGAAAGCTTTCAAGTAAAATCAAGAGAAAAGATAGAAGAAGAATAATAAAAATTAGTATTAATCCATCAAATTACAACAGAGCTCCCTAACCCAATGAAACGAGTTTAGTTGTTCATAGCTCTAGAAAATGAAAACAAAGATGGAGAATACATCATAAAACTAGAAAATGCAGAGAAGGTAAAA
>NC_029790.2:64642084-64644460 GCF_000816755.2 Arachis ipaensis | reverse complement strand
TTGGTTCAAGGTGCTAGGTGTTGAAGCACCCCTAAGGACTTACTCCCTCAAGTCTCTCCCCCATTCATACACACCACAGGCACATAGTTCATTTATTTTCTTTCTTGAGACCTTGGTGTCCAGCACCTCTTTGGGTTACTAAATGCTTTGTAGTGAGGGTTACTTTTGATAGTGGATTTTCAGCTGATAATCCCGGGTTAGTTAACCCAATTTACCAAGTGATAAAGCACCCCTGAGAGCTTATTCATCCAAGTAGATCCCTCACACAGGAGCACCACAGACACTTGTCTTAAGGTCCAAACCATTGGTGCCTAGCCTTATTGCTTACTCTTTTTCTTTTGTTTTTCACTTCCATTGTTCTTTCCCTTTTCTCTTATTAGGATCTTGTTATTAACTTAGTCTCATGGGTATATCCAAAGTTAAGTTTCAGGATAGATAGTTGTCCTCCTAGCCTTGTGGTTGAACCAACTTAGCTAACTTATGACTACCCCAAAGATTCATGAATGCACTTCCACATTATGAACTCTACTCTGGTCTTTTTAAAAAAAACATAAACATTCTCTTCTTCATTTGATTTAAAATGGACAAGCTTACAAGGTAAGTTAAGGTTGCCTTCCTTCATTGAGTACACTGAACTCATTGAAAGTTTTTATTTGGGCTATCTGCCGCTAGTTGAGTTCTTGCAAGTGCTTCTCTTGAAGCTCTTGCCTCTCATTCACTTGGTTGATGGCTTGAGTGAGCCTGGAGTAGTGTTCCTGCTGCTGCTCCATTTGTTATTTTTGCCATGCTTCCTGTTGGCTCAGCCAGTTGGTTTGAAGGTTCAGTATTTGCTCTTGTTCTTCCATATGTCTCATCCCCAAATTCTCAATGGCTCTTAGAAGGTGACTCATGTTCAAGTTGGCTGGATCATAATACTCTCCTTGTTGATATTCTTCCTGATGAGGTTCCTCTTGGTGAACTATTTCTTTTGCTTTTGCTTTTCCTATTTGTGGTTTTCTTTGTTGTTGAGCAGGTGTAGTATAAACCAATCACTTGAGTGTAACTGGCCTCCCTGGGTTCACCCAGTCTGGATTGCTGTCCTCAAATACTACCCTGGCCTTGTTGCATAAGCGGAGAATGGTGCTGGGGTACCAAAACCTGGCACCTGAATCAACCTTCTCAGCCGAATCTTGAATCCCCTCGGCGATGAGCTCATTCACATTGATTTCCCCCCTTGTATTAAGCAATGCACCATAGTAGCTCGATTGATGTTTACCTCTTAATTATTTGCAGCTGGTAAAATGGACCTCCTCACAAGTTCAAACCACCCCTTGGCTTCAGGGCTCAGGTCTCCTCTCTTGATGAACTTGGGTCTCCCATCTGTGTACCTCTCCCAGTCAGCTGCTATAACACAGATGTCTGCCACTATCTCTGAGAGCTCATTATTATCAGGGCTTCTACTTATCCTTGCCTGATAACTTTCCTCATCAAAACGAGGTGATTTCAGGTGAAGAACTCTTGTTATGGCATTTGGGCTGAAGTCCACCTCTTTTCCTCTTACGTAACTTTTGAAGGTTGGGGCCTTGGTTTTATCCTCTCTTACTACATTCGCATAAAATTCTTTGATGAGGTTTCCATTGATCTTCCCCTCTGGACTTGTGAGCAATTGCCACCCCCTCTGTTCGATTTTCTCCAGAATTTGTGGTGACTCATCTGCATTGATTTGGAAGATTAACTCTGGCAATATCTTTCTCACCCTTATCCGTTCGAATTCACGTTCATGAAAGGCAGTTTTGAATTTCTTCTCATCGAAAGGAACACTCTCCATGGGTTCCTTCCTCTTTTGCCTCTTTGAGCTTGATGATGCCATGAATTGAGTTACTGTTTTGAGATGGAGGTTGGAGGATACGGAGAGATGAGGAATAGGTTGGCTAGGACAGAGTGTGATGAAGGGGTTTGAGCAAGCCGAAAGTATGAAGTGTGGAGAGTGGGAATTTGAGTGTGAGGAATGATCATGCACTAAGGTTCACTTATATAGGGAGATCATGAGTGGATGGAAGGTGTGGATTGCAAGGATTGTTGCTTGATGGACGGTTGGAGTTGTGTATGAAGGAAGGACAAGGATCATCACTTAATGAGAGTGATTGGTTCGGTCTTCAAGGTCTTCTTTCTCCAATGTTGCATGGCAGCGTTTCCCCATGCATTCCCTCTTGAGATATGTGTGTAGTACTCTTCATTAAGTGGCGAAATCTCCCCCATTTAATTGTCCAATCAATCCCCTTTTTATGCTTCTTTTCCTTTCCTATAAAGATTTAAAATAAGGAAATTAATATCATAAAAATCAAACTCTATGGCTAGAATAATAAATAGAAGAAAAAGAGTTTGTTTATTTATGAA
>NC_029790.2:64640380-64642071 GCF_000816755.2 Arachis ipaensis | reverse complement strand
ATATCCATTGGTTGGATCAATGATCTCCACATGTTCCAGGGAAAGAACTCTGTTGATAGTGAAGACCTTTGGTAACTGAGATGGTACAGTGGGGAGATTAGGGGGAATATCTGGGAAGTAAGCTGAGACAACTCTATCCCCTGGAGAGAAGTCTTCCGTAGGGATTTTCTTGTTCTTCCACCTCCTTGGTACCTTCTTCTTTGTCTCTTTTGATGTTGCCTTCCCCTTGGTGACCTCTTTTTCTAAAGGAGTTGTGGTGCTGTCTTCACCTGCCTCTAGAGGTTTAGGTTCCTCCAACTTTTCCTTGAGCTGTGGCAATTGCTGTTTTCCTTGTTTATCTATTAAAGGGATCTCAGAATGAACTGGCTGTGCTTCAGTGCTTGTTTCCTCCTTCAGTGTCTCATTATCATTTGTGCTTAGTTCCTTGTCCTCTTGATCTGTTTCTTGTGAGAGTTTGAAAACATTGAAGCTGAGTCGTTCATCATGGATTCTCAATATTAGCTCCCCTTTCTCTACATCGATAAGTGCTCTGGCCGTAGCTAGGAATGGTCTTCCCAATATGATTGGATGAGTGTGACTCTCTTCCATGTCCAGGATGACAAAGTCTATTGGGAGAAAGTATTTCCCAACCTTTAGCAACACATTTTCCACCACTCCTATTGCTTGCTTTTGAGTTTTGTCAGCGAGTCTGATGATTACATCTGTGGGTATTATCTCATTGATCTGCAGCCTCTTCGCCAGGGATAAGGGCAGTAAGTTGATGCTGGCACCCAAATCACATAGTGCTCTATCGAACATAGTTTCACCTATGGCACAAGGGATGTGAAAACTCCCTGGGTCTCTTCATTTTGTAGGCAACTCAGGTTGAATAAGGGCACTACATTCCTTGTTCATCACTATAGTCTGGCCTCCTTTGAGTGAGCTTTTCCTGGAAAGAAATTCCTTCATATATTTGATGAATGCAGGCATTTGTTGAATTGCCTTGATGAATGGTATGTTTACATGCAGAGATGCAAACAAGTCTAGGAACCTTGAGTATAGATGGTCTCTCCCTGGTTCTTAATATTGGCTCGCAACTCCTCTTTGAACACCTTATTTTCTTGAATCTCTTGGCATATTTCTTCAAGTAAGGCCTCAATCTTAGAGAGCTTGTCATTAATTGATGAGTGATTTGGAGCAGATGTGCCGTTTTGGTTTTGATAAGCGTGTGGAAAAGTATTGTTGTGGAGGTGTTGAGATGTCCTCTGTGTGAATTGCTAGTGAGCTGCATTGTTGTTGGAGTTGTAACGTCTCTGGTATTGGTTTTGATCTTGCTCACTTCCCCACCCAAAGTTTGGGTGGTTTCTCCATCCAGGGTTGTAGGTCTTGGAGTATGGATCATAGTTTTTCCTTGGTGAATTCCCAATGTAGTTGGCTTGCTCCTGACTCCCCTCTGCTTCTTCATTCACTCCTTCTTGGGTTGTTGATGAAGTGGAGATTGCTGCTACTTAGTTCATCTCCATCTTCTTGGTGAGGTCAGCCAACTGCTGGGTAATGAGCTTGTTTTGGGCCAACAGAGCATTTACATTGTTTAGCTCCATTACTCCTCTTGTGTTCCCTCTTTCGGAAGCATAGAAGTAATCGTTCTCTGCTACTGTTTCAATAACATCTATGGCTTCCTCAATAGTCTTCTTCTTGTTCAAAGATCCTCC
>NC_029790.2:64543356-64639973 GCF_000816755.2 Arachis ipaensis | reverse complement strand
CTTCATATAGAGTCTCACCATCTTGTTGCCTGAAAGTTTGGACCTCATCTCTCAGCCTATTGATTCGTTGATGAGGGTAAAATCTTGCTAAAAATTTGTTCACCATGTCTTCCCAAGTTGTCAAGCTTTCCCTTGGGAAAGATATCAGCCACTTGGCTGCTTTGTCCCTAAGTGAGAATGGAAACAAGAGCAGTCTATAGGTATCAGGATGAACATCATTAGACTTCACTGTGTCACATATTCTCAGGAAGGTGGTCAAATGTTGATTGGGGTCTTCTTGAACACCTCCTCCAAACGTGAGGTCGATTCCCACAGGGATTGATTGATCAAGCAACTTTAATTAGAAGAATGTTCTAGTTGAGCGAATCCAGAATTTGGGTTGAGAATTGCAGAAAATAAAATGGCGGGAATGTAAATAACAGAAAAGTAAATGCTAGAATTAAAGGACTGGAAGTTAATGACTGAAAATAAATTGCAGAATTGTAAATGGGAATGGGGGATTTGCTCATAAAAGTAAATGGCAGAAATTAAAGAGAATGGGTAAGATTAGAGATGGGGAGTTCATTGGGCTTAGGAGATGTTGCAATTCTCCGGATCAAGTTCATTTTCATCTCTTCCTCAATCAATGCACTCATTGATCTCCTTGGCAATCTTAATTGATTGAATTACAATTTCTTGCAATTCAATCTCTCAAGTCTTGATCAATAGCCAATTCCTTGGTCAATTGCTCATGAGAAGAGATGAACTATGGTCACTGATTATACCACATGCATTTCCCAAATCAAGTATTGAGAGGGTTATAGTTACATACCCATCCAAACCCAATTTGGTCCAACATGAGAAAGCATTTCTAGCTTGATCTTTTCATTCCTCTTTCAAGGTTCAAAAGAGATCCAAGTTTGAATAGCTTCTTTTCCAAGATAACTACTCAATGGGATGAAGATCGAAAGCTTTCAAGTAAAATCAAGAGAAAAGATAGAAGAAGAATAATGAAAATTAGTATTGATCCATCAAATTACAACAGAGCTCCCTAACCCAATGAAAGGGGTTTAGTTGTTCATAGCTCTAGAAAATGAAAACAAAGATGGAAAATACATCATAAAACTAGAAAATGCAGAGAAAGTAAAATACAGAGAGTAGTTCTTCCACGTTAACTAAGTTAACGTGGAAGTTAACGTGGCTCCTTGGGGTTGTGTGGTTGCTTCCAACGTTAGTGACGATGTTGAATGTCACTAACGTTGTCGACAACTCTCACTTCTTACGTTAGCTCCCACGTTAACCAAGTTAACGTGGGAGTTAATGTTGTGTGTTGCATTCTTAGGCCAACGTTAGTGACAATGTTGAATGTCACTAACGTTGGCTTCTCTTCCCCCTTTAACGTTAGAGGCCATGTTAACTAGGTTAACGTGGCTTCTAACGTGGCCTTGCCAACCTTCGAGAACGTTAGTGACACTTAACATTGTCACTAACGTTAGCAAACACTCATGAGTGGCCACGTTAGAGCCCACGTTAACTAGGTTAACGTGGCTTCTAACGTGGCCTTGCCAACCTTCGAGAACGTTAGTGACACTTAACATTGTCACTAACGTTAGCAAACACTCATGAGTGGCCACGTTAGAGCCCACGTTAACTAGGTTAACGTGGCTTCTAACGTGGCCTTGCCAACCTTCGAGAACGTTAGTGACACTTAACATTGTCACTAACGTTAGCAAACACTCATGAGTGGCCACGTTAGAGCCCACGTTAACTAGGTTAACGTGGCTTCTAACGTGGCCTTGCCAACCTTCGAGAACGTTAGTGACACTTAACATTGTCACTAACGTTAGCAAACACTCATGAGTGGCCACGTTAGAGCCCACGTTAACTAGGTTAACGTGGCTTCTAACGTGGCCTTGCCAACCTTCGAGAACGTTAGTGACACTTAACATTGTCACTAACGTTAGCAAACACTCATGAGTGGCCACGTTAGAGCCCACGTTAACTAGGTTAACGTGGCTTCTAACGTGGCCTTGCCAACCTTCGAGAACGTTAGTGACACTTAACATTGTCACTAACGTTAGCAAACACTCATGAGTGGCCACGTTAGAGCCCACGTTAACTAGGTTAACGTGGCTTCTAACGTGGCCTTGCCAACCTTCGAGAACGTTAGTGACACTTAACATTGTCACTAACGTTAGCAAACACTCATGAGTGGCCACGTTAGAGCCCACGTTAACTAGGTTAACGTGGCTTCTAACGTGGCCTTGCCAACCTTCGAGAACGTTAGTGACACTTAACATTGTCACTAACGTTAGCAAACACTCATGAGTGGCCACGTTAGAGCCCACGTTAACTAGGTTAACGTGGCTTCTAACGTGGCCTTGCCAACCTTCGAGAACGTTAGTGACACTTAACATTGTCACTAACGTTAGCAAACACTCATGAGTGGCCACGTTAGAGCCCACGTTAACTAGGTTAACGTGGCTTCTAACGTGGCCTTGCCAACCTTCGAGAACGTTAGTGACACTTAACATTGTCACTAACGTTAGCAAACACTCATGAGTGGCCACGTTAGAGCCCACGTTAACTAGGTTAACGTGGCTTCTAACGTGGCCTTGCCAACCTTCGAGAACGTTAGTGACACTTAACATTGTCACTAACGTTAGCAAACACTCATGAGTGGCCACGTTAGAGCCCACGTTAACTAGGTTAACGTGGCTTCTAACGTGGCCTTGCCAACCTTCGAGAACGTTAGTGACACTTAACATTGTCACTAACGTTAGCAAACACTCATGAGTGGCCACGTTAGAGCCCACGTTAACTAGGTTAACGTGGCTTCTAACGTGGCCTTGCCAACCTTCGAGAACGTTAGTGACACTTAACATTGTCACTAACGTTAGCAAACACTCATGAGTGGCCACGTTAGAGCCCACGTTAACTAGGTTAACGTGGCTTCTAACGTGGCCTTGCCAACCTTCGAGAACGTTAGTGACACTTAACATTGTCACTAACGTTAGCAAACACTCATGAGTGGCCACGTTAGAGCCCACGTTAACTAGGTTAACGTGGCTTCTAACGTGGCCTTGCCAACCTTCGAGAACGTTAGTGACACTCAACATTGTCACTAACATTCCAATGTGCCCCTAGATCTCACGTTAGAGTCCACATTAACTAGGTTAACGTGGCTTCTAACATGGCCATTCTTAGCCATCCCAACGTTAGTGATAATGTTGAGTGTCACTAACGTTGGCTCATCATTCATCCCTCATCGTTAGCTTCCACGTTAACTAAGTTAACGTGGAAGTTAACGTGGCTCCTTGAGGGGTTGTGTGGTTACTTCCAACGTTAGTGACGATGTTGAATGTCACTAACGTTGTCGACAACTCTCACTTCTTACGTTAGCTCCCACGTTAACCAAGTTAACGTGGGAGTTAATGTTGTGTGTTGCATTCTTAGGCCAACGTTAGTGACAATGTTGAATGTCACTAACGTTGGCTTCTCTTCCCCCTTTAACGTTAGAGGCCATGTTAACTAGGTTAACGTGGGCTCTAACGTGGCCACTCATGAGTGTTTGCTAACGTTAGTGACAATGTTAAGTGTCACTAACGTTGGCTCAACTTCCCTTCTCCACGTTAGAGTGCACGTTAACTTAGTTAACGTGACTCTTAACGTGGGAAATGATGGCTTTGAGAGTGTTATTAGCAATCACTTTTCTCATTAACCTTGCAATTTACCTCCCTTTCCTTGCTTCCTTTGGTCCTGAAATCAAGCAATAGAGTGCATCAAAGTTCTAGTCCAAGTCATGGGTAATGCAGCATACAATTTGTCACTAAATTCATGCAAAATCCTCATGAAATAATGTAAAATGCACAATGTATGCTTGAATCAAGGTGTAGGTGAATATCTACCCAAAACTAGCTTATTTCCTAAAGAAATGCATGAAACTACCCTAAAAACAGTAAAGAAAAGGTCAGTGAAACTGGCCAAGATGCCCTGGCATCAGCGTCGGTTAGTCCTCTCCGAGGACGAATCTGAAACGTCACTTAAGGAAGAAACAAGCTCCCTTTTTACTGATTCGGTTGATTTACATGCAGGCGACATGGCAGCACCTATGAGAGTTACTATCCAGGAAGCTGGAGCCCCTAATTTTACACTGCAACCGTATCAAGTGCATCACCCAGCTGTGGCTGTGGATTTTGAAATAAAGACTGCACTACTCAACTTGATGCCCAAGTTTCATGGCTTACCTGCTCAAGAGCCTATCAAGCACCTTAGGGATTTCCAGGCAGCCTGTTTTACTGTCAGGCATGATGGTGCAGATGAAACTTCTATTTTGTTAAAAGCCTTCCCATTCTCTCTTGAGGGAAAGGCGAGAGAGTGGTACTACACTCAACACGGAGCAACTGTTTCTAACTGGGATACGCTTAGAAGAGAATTTTTGAAAAAATTCTTTCCAGCTGATGTTACTAATAAACTGAGGAAAAACATTTCCACGATTGTTCAGGACGAATTTGAGACTCTCTACGAATACTAGGAGCACTTTAACGATCTTCTGGAAGCATGTCCCCAGCGTATGATTGACAAGATAGTGTTGCTCGGCTACGTCACACAGGGCATGAAGCCTCAAGATAAGACCACATTGGAAAGTGCTAGCAATGGGTCTATGAAAAAGTACAAGACCACTGATGAGGCATGGCAATTGATCAGCGACTTAGCTGAATCTACTCGAAATCACAGGCAGAAACAAAGCCGGTCAAAAGCTATTGCAGAGGTATGTTCTAGCAAAGAGACTACTACTCTAACTCAGAGTATATGTGAAATGACCAACTTACTGAAGCAGATGCAGTTGAGTCAATAGCAAGCTCAGCCCTCTCCACCACAGCAAAGCCAACAGTTGGTTCCACAGAGTATGCGAGATCTGTGCTGATTATAGCCATTATACTGATGAATGTCCGCAGCTCTAGCAGGAAGATAGCACTGTGACAGCCACTCATAACTTCTATGACAACCCCAATCAAGGATACAATCAAGGTGGCAGCTACAACCATGGATGGCAGGACAATTCCAACCAAGGTTGGAGAGATAATTCTAACCAGGGTTGGAGGGACAATCATAACAGAGGAGGCATAGATAACAATAAAAACCAGAGGTAGAATAACAGTAACAACATCAGACAGCAGAATCAGAATCAGGCCTACAGAGCACCTCATCTAAGGCAGCCTCAAGCATCTCAGCAGACCCCTCAGATCACTTATTCCTCTTCATCTTCTAATGATGAGTTATTACACTCTATTGATCGGAGACAGCAGGCCATGGAAAATAACCTTACTTTTACCCTAAATGGTCTGAACTCTACCTTGCAAGCTCTTGTCTCACAGATTGGGTCACTAAATAACTCCACTAACCAACCTTCGAGCTCCAGTGGACTTCCTTCTCAACCCTTACCTAATCCCAAGGGTGGCATTAATGCCATCACTATGAGATTCAGAACAACATTGCAGAAGAGGAACCAAGAGGAGCCAAGTCCACCAGAACACACCCCAGTTGAAGATGCAGTGGAAATAGAAGATGCTTAAGAAGAAGAGGACACACAGGACATAGTTGAAGAAGAGGAAACTCAACCATAGGGTGAAGTACCAAAGGATGCTGAAACTATGGATAACACCCGTCCTGTTCCCTTTCCACAACTCACAAGGAAGCCCAGGAAGCAGATGGAACTCGATCCCATAATGGTAGAAATATTCAAAATAGTTGAGGTAACCATTCCCCTTTTTGAGGTTATTCAACAAGTACCTAAATATGCGAAGTTTCTAAAGGATTTATGTATACATAAAGATAAATTTAATAAATTAGAAACCATTCCTTTAGGTAGTTCTATCTCTGCTTTAATGGGAGGTATACCTGAAAAATGTAGTGATCCAGGTCCATGTATGGTTAACTGTACTATTGGAGGTGTGATATTTTCTGACTGCATGTGTGATTTAGGAGCGTGTGTTAGTATAATGCCATTGTCTATATAATATGCTTTAAGGCTCCCTCCCTTAAAAAGGCCTTTGTCTATATGTGATTTAGCAGATAAAAGTATTATCACAGTGATTGGAGTTGCTGAAGATGTATTAGTGAGCATCAAGGAGCTCATGTTTCCCATTGATCTCTATATCCTGGAAATGCCCCTAATGACTCCGGGAGGCCATCCTCAATCCTACTTGGAAGACCATTCTTGAAGACTTCAAAGTTCAAGCTTGACGCATTTTCAGGAACTTATTCTTTTGAAATAGATGGCAGAATAGTGAAATTCAGTTTAAATGAAGCTATGAAGCATCCTCCGGAAGATCATTCTATCTCCTAGTGTGAATGATCATTACCCCTTGCCATTCATTGATCAGATGCTTGATCGCCTGTCAGGTAAATCCCATTACTACTTTTTAAATGGTTATACAGGCTACTTTCAAATTCATATAGCCCCTGAGGATCAGGAAAAGACTACTTTTACATGTCCTTTTGGAACTTATGCTTATAAGAGAATGCCTTTTAGTTTATGCAATGCACCAGCTACTTTCCAAAGGTGCATGATGAGTCTTTTCTCTGACATTATTGAGACTTATATGGAAGTTTTTATGGATGACTTTAGCGTGTGTGGTGATTCATTTAGCCTTTGCTCAGATAGTTTATCTAGAGTATTGGACAGGTGTGTTAGTTCAAACCTTGTTTTAAATTTTAAAAAGTGTCATTTTATGATGAAACAAGGAATTGTTCTAGGGCATGTTGTTTTTGATACTGGTATCTCTGTAGACCCAACAAAGGTGGATGTTATTTCTAGTTTACCTTACCCTTCCTCCGTGAGGGAAGTCCATTCGTTCCTTGGCCATGCAGGTTTTTATAGGAGATTCATTAAGGACTTTAGTAAGGTAGCATTACCTTTATCCAGATTGCTGCAGAAAGATATTGAGTTCGAGTTCAGTGAACATTGTGAGTAAGCTTTTAATAAGCTGAAGACCGCCCTGACTCAAGCTCCAATTGTGGGAGGACCAGACTGGAGCCAGCCATTTGAAATTATGTGCGATGCTTCCAATCATGTAGTAGGAGCAGCGCTCGCTCAGCACGAAGGTAAGGACCCTTTTGTTATTGCTTATGCATCTAAAACTTTAGACGCTGCTCAGTCTAATTACACAACTACTGAAAAAGAGCTCTTAGCTATTGTGTTCGCTCTGGATAAATTCCGAGCCTATTTACTTGGTACTAAAGTAGTAGTGTACTCAGACCACGCAGCTCTAAATTATTTATTAGCTAAGAAGGAGTCCAAACCAAGGCTTATACATTGGATACTGCTACTACAAGAATTTGATTTAGAAATTAAGGATAGGAGTGGTAACCAGAATCTAGTGGTAGACCACTTGAGTTGCCTTGATCACATTACGGATGTCTCCACTCATATAAATGATAATTTCCTATTTGACAACTTACAAGCAGTATCTGAAGTAGTCCCTTGGTATGCGCCTGTAGCTAATCATCTAGTCAGCCGCACTTTTCCTCCAGACTTTACTAAGCATCAAAGAGACAAGCTGAAAAGCGAGTCCAAATATTATATATAGGATGACCCATATTTATGGAGGTGTGGTGCTGACCAGGTAATTAGACGATGTGTGCCTCAATCAGAATTCCAGTCCATTTTAGAGGCATGCCACTCATCAGAGAGTGGAGGAGATTTTGGTCCTTAGAGAACAGCTAGAAAAATTTTAGACTGTGAATTCTGGTGGCCTACTATTTTTAAAGACGCTGCTGAATTTTGCAAATCTTGTTCCCCATGCCAAAGGTTTGGTAATATATCCAAGAGGGATGAGATGCCTCAACAGATTATGCTTTTTTGTGAAATTTTTGATGTTTGGGGCATTGACTTCATGGGTCCATTTCCAAATTCTAATGGTTACTTTTATATATTGTTAGCTGTGGATTACGTTTCTATATGGGTGGAAGCAATTCCTACTCGCACTGATGATGCTAACACTATTGTTTCCTTTGTTAGAAACCATATCATCTGTCGCTTTGGATCACCCCGAGCTATCGTGAGTGATCAAGGCACCCATTTTTGTAACAGGAGACTAACATGATTACTGAAAAAGCATGGGATAATTCATAAAGTGGCAACCGCCTACCATCCCCAGACTAATGGGCAAGCCGAGGTGTCTAATCGAGAAATAAAATGTATATTACAGAAGATAGTCAAACCTCATAGAAGAGACTGGAGCACCAGACTACAAGATGCACTTTGGGCATACAGAACGGCATACAAGACACCCATTGGGATGAGTCCCTTCCGCTTAGTTTATGGTAAAGCCTGTCACCTCCTAGTTGAAGTAGAGCACAAACCCTTTTGGGCAGTGAAAGAGTGCAACATGGGATTTGAGAAGGCCGGAGCTGAAAAGAAGCTGCAACTGCAGCAATTAGAAAGCCTTCGCTTAGAAGCTTATGAGAACTCCAGGCTTTACAAGGAAAAGATGAAGGTTGTGCATGATAAGCACATCAAGAGGAGAGAGTTCCAACCGGGGGACTTAGTCCTCCTTTACAACTCCATATTGAAGCTCATGCCAGGCAAGTTGAGATCAAGATGGGACGGTCTGTATCGAGTAGAGAAGGCTGAGCCATACGGAGTTTTCCACCTGAGTCATCCTTCAAGCTCTGAATTCATCAAAGTCAATGGACATCGCTTAAAACTCTATCATGGTGAAAAGATGAAGAATAAGAAGGAGCTAGAGATCTTCCTCTTGGAAGATCCACCCACAGCAGAAGACTGAGCTAGTGGAGCATCCAACTTAAGGACGTTAAAGCAAAGTGCTAGGTGGGAGACAACCCACCATGGTATGATTGTTCCTTTCTCTCTTCTTAGTTTTCTTTTTCAATAAATCTTCTCCGTACTAGTGCATATAGTTTGCATTTTCATATTGCATAAAAAAAAAAGAAGAGCGAGGAGGAAAGCGGCATGCAACGCGACAGCATCACCGACGCGTCCGTGTCGTATTAACCCTAGGAAGCAAAGCAAACTTAACAGAGAGTCAAGAAAAAGTGCGGCTGGAGGCGCGCCTTTGGCAAAACTTGATCCACGCGACTGCATCCCCGACGCATCCGCGTCATGTGGGAAAAATGCCTCCCACGCGTCCGCGTCAAGCACGCAAATGCGTGCCCTGAAAATCGATGTAAGAAAGGGTGTATGGCAGAATGTTACGCTGGACCGGGGCTGGAATGATGCTAGTCGCACAAGCCCTACCACACAAACGCGTGCCTCACGCGTCCGCATTGTTTTCCAGTCTTGGCCATTCACGCGATCGCGTCTACCACGCGAACGCGTCACCTTGAAATTTGGAAACAATGAGTTTCGAACAGAGAGTTGTGCGGGCACGAGGCTGCCCTCGCACCACTAGCATAGAACAAGTCACGCATCCGCGTCGATTCATATACGCGCTTTTCACACGAACGCGTAACCCACGCGTCCGCGTCGCCTGCGCCGCACATCTTGTCTAAATCTGCCAAAATATCTTATCTTTTTCTTCCCCAAATCCTACTTTTTCTTTTCCCTTCTTTCCCCCCATCTTCTTCCTTCTTCCCTCTTTCTCACTTTCTACTTTCTCTCTCTCACCACCATTATCAAGGTTTTTCTGTTCTTCTTCCCTCATTCCTTTTCTATTCTTCCTCTTATTTTTATGTTCTCTTATTCTTTTTCTTTCTACTTTCACTATCCTTGTTTTCTTTTTCTTTCTTCTTCTTTTTATTGGTATTGGAAATTTATTTGGGTCATTATTTCTTATATTTTGCTTGTGGATTGTTAAGGAATTGTTTGACAATTATATATTAATTTTTAAGGGTTGCTTGCATGTTCAATTTAATACTTTCAATAGCTTATTCACCATGCATGCTATGTGTTTTCTGAAAACGCCCGTATGGCATTGTGCACTATCTTTAGATTTCTTTTATTCTACTACTCTAAGTGCTTGCTTTTCACTAAACCCTTTTTATACTATATTATTTAAATATAATTGTTATTACAAATAGGTTATTAGTTTGAAAGGCTTGATAATCTAACGTGGACATTGAATGCTTGATCTATGCTACTCATGCCTTTGCCGGCATGCCAATAAACACCTTGCATTTAACTGTCATCATATGCACTTGCTTTATTTTCATTGATGATCTTTCACATGTAGTCATGACCATGTGTTCACATCATTCATCTTTAATGTGCCTTGATTACCACCTTTCCCGTTCTCTTCCTTGCTCTACCCCTTAACATCTTAACATCCTTACTCTTTCTTTTTCAGGATGGCCACCAAGAAAGGAAAAGAAAAAGCTACCCCAAAACCACCAGCAAGGAGAGGAACAAAAAGAGCATTAGTGGCAGAGCCATCTTCAACTGCAGTCAAGCCCTCAACAAAACGAATTAAGAGGATTATAAAGGTCGATGAAAAAGAGAAAGCCTTCCCAGCAAAGGACACTGCGCAATTTCTCAACCGCTACTGTGAGCAGATGTTCCCCATCCTGGCAGCAAAGAATTAAAACAATGAATACCTGCTTATCCTCCCGACTCATATTGCTGAATTTGTTGAGCCGCGAAATGAACAAGACACTAGGGATTCCTACAAAGACAGCCACGACAGGTTAATCTCTCATGGGTAGTCGAGTTCTACTCTAATTTTCACTTGCCAACCCTGTAGTCTGTCTATCTCCGTCAGAAGCAAATCCCCATTACAGAAGAGGCCATTCAACGAGCGCTGGATCTCCCCCTGCTCCAGAAGGACAGGACGCATTTCAAGAGGCCGCACTCAAGCGCCAGACGTACCAATTTGACTGGGACGCTGTTCTCAGAGTTATCGCACAACCTGGCAGCAGATGGATTTATGAATACCATCGTTCCCGACCTAAGGGAATTTCGGCTTTCGCACTTACCTTGGAAGCTCGCGTATGGGCACAGATTATGTCCCATTATGTCTTTCCGAGCACTCATGCGTCCTCCTTCACTGCAAACATGGCCGTTCTACTATGGTGTATCCTTACAGACCAGCCTCTAAACCTACCAAGACACATCCGGAATGCCATGGGACACGTACAAATTGCGGGCAACTTACCTTTTCCTGCCTTGATCTCAGATCTTGTCTCAGCAGCCAGAGTCTCCTACAGAGCTGGGGACACCAAAGCTATGCTTCCACGGGATGAGCAGTACGTCCCTAACGGGAAATATCTCAGGCCACCTACAGCCACTACCAGCTAGTCTGCAGAACAAGCTGTGGACATTCCCCCTTCCAAACCACAAGCACCTTCAACAAGTCAGCTGCTCCATTAAATACTAGAGAGGTTGGACCGACAAGACCAGAAAGCGAAGCTACGAGATCGCCGCAACCAGCGCCGTTTCAAATACCCCAAGGAGCTACTCACAGGCATCCACAGACCTGAAAAAGACCTAGACACTCCAAACTCCACTTCCTTTACCAGCACAGGGAGCCCTGAGGTCCCGACTGTGGAGATACTGCTACCAGTCCACCTTTGTTCCTGACAGATGGCACCGAGGATGGTGCAAAGCCTTATGTGTGGGGAAGTCGGTCAGTACCTGACTTTCAGAGGTAATTTCTCTTCCTTAACACTAATAAAATAGAATATTTAGTTAGTTTTTCTTTTTTCTTTTTTTTTAGGATAGATTGCATAGTAATAGGTTAATTGCATGCATGTTCTAATTGATTGAAAAGATAATAAGTTTCTCCTAAGACCTGAAATTTTTCACTAACTTAAATCAAAACCTTTATGTTAAATTTGTTTGAGGTTGTAATTGGAACATGGTTTTCAAGCTAAGAAACACACAACCTGTGAGACTTTGAGTCCAAATACATGGTTACATTATTTAACCATAACTATTTTATTCTTGTGTATTTACTTCTCTATGATTGTAATTTGAATTTTGTTTTATCCTATATGTCCAATGTTAATGTGTTATATGCATGCATATGATTGAGGCCATTATTTGTTTAGCTCACTTATCTCAAATAAGCCTACCTTTGAAATTACCATTGTTAGTCACTTTGAGCCGTTTTAATCCCATTTGTTCTACATTTTACCATGTTACTAACCTTAAGCAGAAAAATAATTAAATATCCCAACTGAATCTTTGGTTAGCTTAAGATAGAAATTGTGTGTTGATTGAGTATGGGAAGATTGTGGGAACAAGGGTTAACAAAGGAATGTGTCATGATGGAAATTTGGGTACCTACTCATGTGAAACCATAAAAGAAAATTAAAAGTCT
This sequence comes from Arachis ipaensis, assembly GCF_000816755.2. Lineage (NCBI taxonomy): Eukaryota > Viridiplantae > Streptophyta > Magnoliopsida > Fabales > Fabaceae > Arachis > Arachis ipaensis. The sequence continues at coordinate 64,627,713 of NC_029790.2, read as the reverse complement.
ATGTGCATTGATAAGCTATAAAAAAATTAGAATAAATAAATCTAAACAAGGGGACAAAAATTACCCCAATGCTAAATTAAACAATCAATGCACATGTGATAAAATTAAAACAAAGGTTGATGCATGAGTATAGAATGTGGAAAGGAAATTCTGGGTAGCTAGGTATGAAATTTGATTTTATATAGAATATACATATATGATTAGGTGAAAGCTTGGGTTAATTAAAGATTATATTTATAAGCTCACTGAGTCATATATACCCTTACCCTTACCTTGGCCCCATTAAAACCCTGAAAAAACCTCATGATGTTTGCATTAGTACATTAAATGTTGTTGATTGGTTAGGTGAAGAACAAAAATTAGAAAGCATGATTAGAGAAGGATAAAGTGATTACCCTATACACTAGAGAGATTAGAGTGCACACACACCATCAGTGAGGGTTCAATGCTTGATTCTATGTCCCCTGCTTTCACGAGCTGTCTTCTTACAAATTTACCTGCTTTTACTGTATGATTTGAATTACTGGAGTCTGCTGTGTTTTGTCTTAGAAAACTCATTTATTTTTAATCAGATAGACAAAATCATATAGTTGCATTCATATACATAGGTTACATTGCATGAGTCTTACATGTCCCTATTCATTCATATTTATCTCCTTCAACTAAGCATGAGGACATGCTAATGTTTAAGTGTGGGGAGGTTAATAAACCATTATTTTATGATTTGTATTGTGCTTAATTGTGTGGTTTTATCAAGTCTTCACCCACTTATTCATATGATTAGCATGATATTACAAGTCCTTCCCAAAATTGTTCCATGGTGGAAAAAATTGCTTCCTAAAGATCTTTTAATTATATATTTTTATTCTCCTCTATACCGTTCGATGCTGTGATCTGGGTGTTAAGTGTTTCAGGCTTCATAGGGCAAGAATGGCTTAGAGAATGGAGAGGAAGCTGGCAAAAATGGAAGGAACACAAGAAATTGTGGAGATAACCAGCGAGAAGCGATGTGGATGCATGGCTTACGTGACCGCGCGAAATAGAGGAAAGCGCATTGACGCGCTCGCATGCCTGACACGAACGCGTGGATTGAAAGCTACACGAGTGATGCGAATGCGTGGATGACGCGCACGCATGGCAAGGAAAAACGCTGGATGACGCGAACGCGTGGATGACGCGATCGCATGACATGCGCGATCTGCAGAATTTGCAGAAATTACTGGCGTGGATTCTGGGCCGCATCTCAACCCAGTTTTTGGCCCAGAAACACAAATTAGAGCCAAGGAACATGCAGAGACCAAGGAGGACATTCATTCGGCATAATTTTTAGTTTTATATCTGACTTTACTCCTCCTTTAGGTTTTCTCTCTATACATTCATAGTTCTTAGGATTTCATTGTTTATTACTTTTTAGATTGGGATATAGAGAAGAGCTATTACCTCCGCAAGACTTCATCTCTCTAGTTTGTTTTCTATACTTTTTACTTACTCTTTCATATCCTTAATCTGTTCAGAGTTACCATTGGATTATTTTTAGAATTTATTAATACAAGAACTATTTTTATTTTTAATTGGTCTTTTTGATCATTATTTTATCATGTCTTCCTTTATTTCCCTTTCTTATTTTGTGAACTTTACATTCATGATAAGCGAGTAGTTCTCTAACTTGATTGGGAGTTGATTGAAAGGAGAACTTTGAGTTGGAATGTTCAAGAGTAAAATTGTAATTGGGTTTATTGTTGGATGGCTCTCTAGTCACTGACACTAATCCTTCCCAAGGGAGAGGATTAGAACTTGTGAATAGAAGTAGACTTCCAACTTACTTGACTTTCCTCTACCGAGTAAAGGATAACTAAGTAGAACAACCTTCAATTATCAATTGATCTTGGGAGAACTCCAACAAGGATAGAACATCCGATTAATCTACTCTCGGTCAAGATCTTTATTTAAATTATATAAATTCTCTGATTTAATTTCCTGTTTATCAAACTCAACCAATTTGAAAAATCTCTGATTAATAAAATAGCACATCTTTCTGTAATTCGTTGGGAGACGACCTGAGATTCATACTCCCAGTATTTTAATTCTAATTTTGTGACAACCACATAGGAGGAGAAGGAGAGAAGAACCACGGGAGGAAGAAGAACATCAAGCAGAACAAGGAAAGGAGCAACAATTCCAACCACACAACAACATGGACATGGTACTAATGAAAGAAGCAATTGAAAGGCTATCCGAACAGTACATGAGAATTCAAGAGAAACAAGAAGAATTCCATTGTACATGAGAACTCAACAGAGACAAGAGGAGCTTCAGTTGAGGATGATGAGTCAACAGAGAGACTATGAGTCAAGATCCTTAGTTATACAAAGGGAACAAGCTTCACAGTCTCAAGAGTATTTTAACCAACTGGCCCAACTTCAAGTTAAGAAAATGATATCTTTCAATGAGTTCACAACCTTTCAAGCTGATTACAACAGAAATAGCCAAATCAAGCTCAATTACATTGGGGAACATCTGTATAGCATGGACCCAGCATTTCCAATTTACGATGAATACTTCAAGGAAAGGAGTGAAAGAAAAATAGACAAAGCAATACGCCTTGAAAACAGAGTAGAAGAGACAATGAAGAAAGCTGGATTCTGGCAAAAGCTAAAAGGACAAAGGCAAGGGAGAGAGTTGTAAGCAAGCAAGTGAGAAGAAGAAGAAAGACAAACAGGATAAAAAATGAAAGGTGGACTTGCTCCTAGCTATTCCATTTAATAAAGAAAGAACATGTTTGTCTTAGTTGATAGTAACCTTTAGTCGTAGTTGTTTTGCATCCTGTTATGTTTAATTTTGGCAATAAGTGTGCTAGTCTAAGTATGTGTGCTTTCACTTTCACTTGTTAAATGCTTGCCTTGTTCCCTAAGTCTTTTCAATTAAATAAAAGAAATGTTTGAACAAAGAAGTAGAATAGTTCTTTTTTTAGCAAGTAGTAAAATAACAGTAAGTGGTGGTGTATGATTGAGTGTGTAGTAGCTCACTTATAAATGAATAAAAGGATAGATTGTTCTCTTTCTAAGTGAAAGCTAGCATGCTATCTATGAATCTAAGTAAATAGAAGTCCTTGGTTGAAAAGGGAAACAAACAAAAAGAAAAGAAAAAGAAAAGCCAAAAGTGGCAGCAAAAACAAAAGAAAGCAATGAATAAGGCTAGACACCAATAGCTTGGACCTTATGACATACGCCTATGGTGCCTGTGTACTAGGATCTGCTTGGATGATTAGCTTCTATGGAGTGGTTTAATACTTGGTAACTTGGGTTAACTAACCCGGGATTATCAACCAAAAGTCCATCATCAAGAGCAACCTAGCTACAAGACATTTAGTAACCCAAAGAGGTGCTGGGGATCAATGTCTTAAGAAGACTTGTGAGCCAAGTGTCTGTAGCGAAAAATGTGTTAAGTACAAATAAACTAAGAAACTGCTACAACACATGACACTAAGCTGAAGTTTACAGGAAAAGAAAATGAAGAAAAGCAATTACTAAGGATAAGTAAATGATAAGAGGTCATAGCAGTGTGTTAGTTGATTCTTGAAGGAGACATTCTATGCTTAAAGATCAATAAGAAGTTAGCTACTGCATTGTCTGCATAAAACTCCATGAGCTACTAATAATGCTTTGCTGATAAGAATACTCCCTTCTGTTTCATTCTTTCTTCTTGAAAATTCAGTGCTTGCTTAGGGACAAGCAAGATTTAAGTTTGGTGTTGTGATGCCAGGGCATCTTAGGCTAGTTTTACTAGCCTTTTTCTTTGTTTTTGATAGGTTTTATGCACTTTCTTGAGTTATAAGTAAGCCATTTGAGTAGAAATTCATGCATACTTAGAATCATCCAATTATGATTAATTTGATGCAATTTCATGAGAATTATGCTATAATAACTTGTGTGCTAAGAATGATTAGAATTCTCATGACTTTAGCAAGCCTTTGATGCATGTATTGGTTGATGATAGGTGAAGAAAAATATGGAAAAAGATTGAAGAAGGAGTCTAACATTGCCTTCAATGCTAGCCTCCAACGTCCGCGATGCTCAGCCCAGAATTCATATTTGAAAATTTTCAATCGACGCGTACACGTGGATGAGAAAAAATACCAATGCACGCGTAAGTGTGGAGTACGCGTACGCGTGAAAACGCCAATGTTGGAGGGAACGTTTGAGGTCCAACGCTGAGAACAAAGTCCCATGCTTTATTTTAAAACTGCAAAGTGAAAATCTTGCATCCACGCGCACGCGTGAAGCACGCGTACGCGTGGATGAGCATTTTTTACCCTTTTGCGCGGAAGCGCACAGTACGCGTACGCGTGGGTTAGCTGACGTTGGCCCTCCAACGTTGAGTCAAATGCCAATGACAGCAAGCTTTCTGGTTTTTGCTGGTTTGTTTTAAATGGCGTTTGAGTCAACGTTGGCCCTCAAATGTTGACTCAAACGTGAAGCATCAGGATTCAAATTTTACACAGATCTCTTCTCAACACAAAGGGCAACCCATTGGAGCCATCTTCAACCCAATTCCATCAAGGCCTAAAGCCCAATTCAAGGCTTGAAGATCAATGGAAGAAAGTGTATAAATAGCTTAGAATTTAAGTTTCAGGGACTTTTGGATCTTTTTTTTCAATTTTAGAAATTTCACACTTACTGCACTTTTAATTTCAGAATGTATTTTACAATTCTAATTTCCATTTTGAGAGCTATGAACAACTAAACCCCTTTCATTGGGTTAGGGAGCTATGTGTAATTCAATGGATCAATAGTAATTTTCATTCATCTTCTTCTTTCTTTTTTCTTGATTTTACTAGAAAGCTTTCGTTCTTCATCTAATTGGATAGTTATCTTGGGAAAGAAGCTATTCATAATTGGATCTTCTCAAACATTGGAAGAGGAACGAGGAGATCATGCTAGAATTGCTTTCTCACATTGGATTAGATTGTGGTTTGGATGGATATAGTGACATGTAATCCTACCAACACTTTGATCTATGAATTTGTGTGGTATAATCAGTGACCAAACTTCATATCTTCCCATGAGCACTTAAATCAAGGAATTGGGTAATTGTTCATGCTTAGAGAGATTAGATTACCAAGGAATTGGGATCTAATCACTTAAGATTGCTAAGGAGATCAATGAATGCATTGATTGTGGAAGAGATGAAAATAAATTTGATCCGGAGAATTATACATCTCCTGAACCCAATGAATCTCCATCTATGATCTACCTATTCTCTTTACATTTTGCTTCTTTAATTTCATGTTAAATCCCCAGTCCCTTTTAATTTCTTACAATTTAAGCTTCTGCACTTTAATTCCTTGCAATTTAATCTTCTGTTCCTTTAATTTCTTGCAATTTAAGCTTCACGTTAATTTTACTTTCTGTAATTCCAATTTCACTTCCGATTCTGCTCAACTAGTATAATTCTCCAATTAGCATTGCTCGATCTACCAATCCCTGTGGGATTCGACCTCACTCTTTTGTGAGCTTTTACTTGACGACAATCCGGTGTACTTGCCGGAAGGAAATTTGTTAAGAGGAAAATTCCGGCGCATCAGATAACGTGGTAGAGGATGGCAAGATTGTACCTGCCCCAGATGATGAAGATGAGGGCCCTCCTCTTATGCCGCCAACTAAGGCTTCCTCAGCTTCTACTACTGCAGCTCCTCCTGCTGAGCTGGTACCTCCTAGTCCCGAGCCGGACCTGGAGATTCTGAATAGGCCAGATAGAGTTGTCAATGCTACCCCGATCTCGACCTTGCCTCTTTCTCCTAAAGATGTAGCTACTGGGGCGAACTTGGATCCCCTATGATGTTCTTTTTATATTGTTGTTTTGATTATATATTTGGTACGGTCCGGTCTGTGGACCACTTGAAACTTGTAAGTCTTTGTGGATGACTTTTATTCCTGACACTCTACTAGTTGCTTCATAGCAACTTTTATTTTATAAAAAAACACTTTGAACTTTTGGGGTCTTTAATGTTTTAATCTTTGCTTAGTTTGAGTGTTAGCTTGATATGCGAAGTTGACCTTTGGCGAGATGCCTTTTGTTCTTGGGTTGCTTTTTCAGCCCTTGTATGGTTTTGTATTCTCTAACGACGTGGCTCCTTTGTGATACCCTAGGATGTAGGTGCTCGGGATTCCTTGACACCTTTCGAGGTGGTGCTCACCTTATGGATTTCCCTTTTTGCCACTTGAACCACGCCTTTTCGTTAACTGTGTTGACGACTTTTTAGCTATGTCGTTTTTGCGTTTCACCGTCTGGGCTTCTTAGTCCAGTTCCAAACAACTTCTTTAGGTAGTGTTCTCTTGTGGAACCTTTTCTTTTTAGTTTGTTTGGATGTCTTTTTACCCTACTTCTGACTTGTGCTTCTGCTTTTTGAGTAATGTCTTTTTTCAAGACTTGTACCTTTTAGCTAAGCACTTCTGGCCTAAGTTTTGCAACCTTTTTTTTGGCCTTTGTGTGATGTTGTCCCCTTTTTAGTGAACCTTTTATTGGTCCGACTTCTCTGTCAGGCCTTCTCAAGTTATTTTTAGTAATCACATTTTTTGTCCGACCTCGTCAGGTCGCTTTATATGGATTACTTTTTATAACTTATTGCATTAACTCGAGCTTCACCTTGCCGACTTGTCTTGGTCAGGCGATGATTTTTGCATTTGTGAGCGTGAATTAATGCATCTTAGAAGGAAACTTTTTTAGGGAATCTTAAAATTTTATTCAAGTAATAAGATAAAAAATATAAATAAGAATAAGTACATACGAGTGCTTACTCTGCTAGTTCGGGCAGCTTTCAGACTTTAGCCTAGCACCTCATTAAAAAACCCTTTAGGAAAAAGAGTGTGCCTTGGCCTAAGATCTTTTTCCTAGCTATAGTACCTTCTTAGGTTACAGGCGTGCCATGAACTTGGTAGCTCTCGCCCTTGGAGGTCGGCCTCCCTATAGTAACCCTTTCCTAGTACTTCTATAACTCGGTATGGCCCTTTCCAGTTGGCTGCTAGCTTTTCTTCTCCTGACCGACCAGCCCCGATATCAATTCGGATTAAAATGAGATCGTTGGTGGTGGAGCTTCGCTGGATTACCTTCCGATTATATCTTAAAGCTATTCGACGCTTTAGCGCTTCCTCTTTAATCCGGACTCTTTCTCGGACTTCTGGAAGTAGGTCGAGCTCCTCCCTTTGTGTTTGGAAGTTGGTATCTTCGTTGTAGTGGATTACCCTGGGGGACCTTTCCTCTATCTCTACGGGGATCATTGCGTCTATTGCAAGTCAGAAAGGTGACTCCCCGGTGGTGGAATGTGGCATTGTCCGATATGCCCATAGGACTTGCGGGAGCTCTTCAGCCCAAGCTCCTTTTGCATCCTGTAGCCTCCGTTTTAACCCGGCCAAAATAACTTTGTTTGTAGCCTCCACCTGTCCATTGTCTTGTGGGTGTTCTACAGAAGTGAATTGGTGCTTGATTTTCAGGTTGGCTACCAAGTTCCTGAAGCCCGTGTCTGTGAACTGAGTACCATTGTCTGTAGTGATGGAGCACGGGATTTCGATCCTTGTGACAATATTTCTGTACAGGAACTTCCGACTTCTTTGAGCGGTGGCAGTAGCTAGTGACTCTGCTTCAATCCACTTTGTGAAGTAGTCTATCCCTACAATAAGGAACTTTACTTGCCCTGATCCTTGGGGGAATGGTCCGAGGAGGTCGAGCCCCCACTTTGCAAATGGCCAGGGTGAAGTAACACATATGAGTTCTTCAGGCAGAGCTATATGGAAGTTGGCATGTTTCTGACATGGGGGACATGTCTTGACAAACTCTATTGCTTCTTTTTGTAAGGTCGGCCAGTAGAAACCAGCTCGGAGTACCTTCTTAGAGAGAGCTCGTGCACCAAGGTGGTTACCCCATATGCCACTTTGGACTTTCTCCAAGACTTCCTTTGTGGCAGAGGTCGAGACGCATTTAAGGAGGGATGTTGATATCCCTTTTCTCTATAGGATGTCTGATGAAAAGTCATCTTATGCTAGTTTTACAAGCATTTTTCACTTGTTTCATTAGGTTTTATGCACTTTCTTGCACAATAAGTAAGTGATTGGAGTGGAATTTAATGATCATTTTGAATCAATCAAACATCATTTATTTTACACAAAATCATAAGGTTTATGCTAGAATTAATTAATTTTATGAATGATGCAAAGACCTTGCGATTTTGGTGAGACTTTGATTGCTTGTTTGGTTGCTTGTAGGTGAAGAAATGAAGAAAAAAAGGAAGCAAACAGTAAAGCGTTATGTTCAAAAAGGAAGCGCCATGCTCAATAGCAAACAAGGCTAGCATTCACTTCCAAAGTGAGCGCTACGCTCACTTAGTTACCTTTTTCGTGGATTTCAAGCTTTGGGGGAGGAATCCTTGTGCCATCCGCACTAAGCAGTGCTCAAAATTAGAGCGTAGAGCTCACTAAGGGAGCGCCAGTGAGGAGAAGCGCACCAAAGGGTATCACTCAAATAGCTAGCGCAATGCTCATAAAGAGAGCGCTAAGGGAGGCAATTGGCACACCAAAGGAGAAAGGAACGTAGCGCTCATTGACTCAATGGAGCGCTCCACTGGAAGGAGCACCAAACACCCCTAACCCACTTCAAACAATTGCCACTCGGATCCACTTCTTCAAGGCCAAACCAAAAAGCCCACTCCAAGTGCTTAATGACTGACAATAGAAAGTGCATAAATAGGAGCAAGTTTGATTTGAGAGGGGATTTTGGAGCTCTTTTTATTTTTCCTTTCTAGAATTTTAGAATTTGGGAAATCGGGATCAGATCTAAGTTTTGGGTTTTGAACTTAGGTTAAAGAACTACACTGAAATTCTTCATCTGAGAATCATCTTTTACTTTTTCTTTTTATAGTTCTAAGAATTGGAAATTAGATCTCAATCTTCTTTTCTATTTTTATTTTATTTCTTCTGCAATTTCTTTTTTACTTTTTGGTCAAGCGAGTAATTGAGATATAGATTTGCTTGCTGTTCTTGTTACTCTTCTGCAATTGTCAAATTTCTCTTTTAGGATTTCATAATTGAGCTAAGCTTTCTTGTTGTTTTGATTCTTCGGCAATTTTTCATTTCTATTTTAGTTCTTCTGCAATTTCTCTTAATCTCATACTTCTTTAATCCACTGCACTTCTATTTTCTAGTTCAATTTGAATCCCAATACCCAAATCCCTTTATTCTTAATGCAATTTAAGTTTATTGTCAATTTAGATTCAGCAAATTTCAATACCTTGCACTTTAAGTTTCAATTATTTACCTTTCTTACAATTTAAGTTTCAGCTCTTTTACTTTCTTACACTTTAAGTTTCTGCAATTTATTTCCTCTGCACTTTAAGATTTTGTCAATTTACCTTCTCCCTTTTATTTCCATGCAATTTTACTTCTGTTAATCAAGTTTCACTCAAATCATCAAATATTCCCTTAACTAAATTCATCACCATACTAAAGTTGCTCAATCCATCAATCCCTGTGGGATCGACCTCACTCTTGTGAGTTATTACTACTTGATGCGACCCAGTACACTTGCCGGTGAGTTTGTGTTGAATTATTTTTCCCTCATCAAGTTTTTGGCGCCGTTGCCGGGGATTGATATAGATCGACAATGATTAAGTGGGTGAGAAGTCTAGATTAAGCATTTTCTTTGTTTTTTGTTCTTTTTAATTTTCTATTTTAAATTGATACCAAGATGTTTGAGTTATTGCCTCACTAAGAAATTCCTCTCTGTAACATAAATTTCAATTTTCAGTGGTTATGTATTTTACAAAATTCAAATGGAGTTCAACTCATCTTGTGATCAAACAAATTTTTTGGGATATTACTCAACATCACCAATTGACTATTCTAATGGTGGCTAGGAATATCACCGAAAAATCATAGCTTCTGAGCACTCCAATCAATGAAGATATGCTTCAGAGCCACAAGATGAGCAAGAGAATCATATGGGATATTGCTCACCACCACAAAATGATTCAAGTCATTATGCTAATGGTGGTTGAAAATATCACCAAGAGATCACATCTTCTGAGCAACCCAACCAATGGGGATATGCTCCAGAATCACAAATTGATCAAGCAAATCACATGAGATATTGTCCAGAACCACAAAATGATCTATGTCATTATCCTTATGGTGTCTGGGCATATCAACAAGAGTGTGAACAATCAAGTGAAATAAATTTCCTCCCAGAGCCACAAAGTGACTCATACTGTTATGACAGTTACACAAACCATGGCTGGGAAGGGAATTTCAATGATTCATATTCTACTCATCAAGAGACATCATCAATGGAGTGTGCTTTCAATAAATTCATGCAAAATTGTCCCCTAATGCCACAAGATGATTCATACTGTGATGAATTCAACAATTCTTCAAGTTGTGCTTGGAGAATCAAAACCAGAATGCATTTGACAATTCATACTCCACTTATCAAGAGCTATCATCACTTGAGCAAAACCTTCAATTCATTAATGGAAAGCTGTCAAACCTCACCTCCCAGTTTTTCATCTGAAAATTCTTCATCACTTAACTATCCCTTGACACAAAATCTCTTCCAAAACTCATAGTCCACACAAACTTTCATGAACCAAAGCCTCTCAAGGCTTGAAACCATGCTTGAAAGATATGAAGGGAAGGCACAGATATCTTGAAATGACCAAGAAAAATCCTTCAAAAATATGAAAGTGCTGGTAAACCAAATGTTAAGTGTGAAGGAGGAAGTGGAAGAGCAAGAAGAAGAGGCCCCTGTGTCAAGTGACTTTTTAGTGAAGAAGGAGGAGGTGGTGGAGGTATTTGAACCTGAACTTGCATATCCACAGAAGACACTTGAGATGACAAGAGAACATGAAAACTCACAACCCCCACAAACTTTTCTGAACCAAAAACTCTCAACACTTGAATCTGTGATTGAAAGATATGAAGAGGAGATGAAGAAATCTTGGGAAGAACAACAAACCTCCTTCATGAAAGTACTATTACATCAATTCTTGAGTGTAAAAGAGGAAGTGGAGGAACAAGAAAGTAAGGAAGATAATCAAGGAAGTCCATACTCAAGTGAGGTAGAAAGTTACATAGAAGAAGGGCTCATTGAACCACCAATTCAAAAGGCTTTTGTTGAAGATAAAACTCCAACAATCACATAGCAACCATGTCTTGATATCCAAGGAGTGAAGGCAACTAACAAGAGCACCGAGAAGAGGATTGTGACCAAGATATAAATAACAACATTCAAGAAAAGGTCAACTGCAAACAATCCTACCCCTGATCCAGCAAGCAAGCTCAAACAAGCAACTTACGAAAGGAAGCTTGCTGAGGAGAGACCAAAACAGGGGACAATAGCTGAATCTTCTCCCCCTTGAGGTCATTCCTCTTAACAAACTGGAAGAAGAGGAAGAAAGTGAAGAACAACATGTCAAGCTAATGACACTAAAAGAGCGCTTGTTGGGAGGCAACCCAATCTTAGGTAACATTTTATTCCTTTGCTTTGTTCATTTTACCTGTTTGCTTTGTTTACGTTTCAATAAATTGGCATATGATTACATTTTAAGTTTGGTGTTGCCCTGCAACAATTTGTTTTCAATCTTTATGGATGATTGTATCTAATAAAAAATGAAAGTGTCACACTAAGATTCTAAGTTTGGTGTGCCACTTATTTTTCTATGCAATTTATTCAGCAACACCACTTGTCTGCATAATCATAATGCCTCTGCAAAGTTTTCTTTCTTTTGGTTTAACATTTTTTTATTATTTCTGTTTTAGGGATTTCTTTGTTTTTAATACTTTCATTTATTTTTCTCGTTAACTGTTTTTGTTAAATACCCCACCAAGAAATCCTTATTCATGACAAATTCTTGCTTGGTGATTGTATTTAACATATAGTAGTTCCCTGTGTTTAGTTTAGTCAAATAAATTGACATATGGTTGCATTCTAAGTTTGGTGTTGCTATGCAACAAAATTTGTTCCCAATCTATACTGGATACTTGCATCAATTCCAAGTGAAAGTGTCACACTAAGTTTGGTGTGCCACTTATATTTTTATGCAATGTATCATGCACACCCTCTTATGTTTGCAATCACAATGTCTCTGTTTCCTGTGCCCTGATGGTTATTCTTAATTTTGCTTGCTTAAACACATGTACTACTAACATTTCATTGTGTAAGACACTCATGATCCATCTTAACCCCATCACCACTGTTCTAATTGTGGCTTGAGGATGAGCAAGCATTCTGAGTTTGGTATGGGAAGTGGAAGAATAGGAGGAAAAGGACAACAACAAGGAAGATGAACCACAAGGTGGTAACGCTCCTTTCTCCTCCTACTTATTTCCAGCACTGTAAATTGCATGATTGTCTTTATCTTCTCTGAATGCATGTGTGTTATGAATAAGCATGGTTTGATTACTGATTTTTAACATCTTGCTGTGACATTATGACTACTATCTTGAATTTTGTGAGTTCAAAAGCAATAAAATATCATGATCATTAACAAACAAGGAATTAAAGAAGAACTTAGTATGAGCTTATGAGTATTGGAAGGCTAGTATGGTTAATTGTTTCTCAATTGCATTAGATTTATTTAATTGAAGTTTTCATCTAGAACATTTTATAAAATTTTTGAAATCATGAAAACCTTGAAAAAGTAAATACAGTTAAGGAAAGAAAAGAAAAAGGGAAAGAATGAGAAAGCTGAAGGTTCTGAATACCAATGGCAATTAAATTGTTAAGTGCTTGTGGTGTTTATGTATCAGGCAAAAAGCTTGAAAACAAAACACTTAGAGTCAAGGCTAGGCTCAAGTGCAAAAGCACTCCCTCGAAGATCAAGGTTCTGAGCATCAATGATTAGAGAGTCAGGAAAAGAAACAAATGAGCTTAAAGAAGTCCTCTAATTAAATGCTTGTGGTGCTTATGTATCAAGTGGTAATACTTGAAAACAAAGCATTTAGAGTCGTAGCTTTGTTATCAACTCACGGGACAAAGCACCCAAAAGGAGAAGCTAATAAGAGAATGTAAAAGCTTGTTTCAAGGAAGAAATATAAGGAAAAGATTTCATAAAATGAGCTAGATAGAAGCATCAATCATTTACATTTCTTTTGTGATTGTAGCATGCAGGGAAAACTAGCCAACCATGAACATTAACTTGCTATTCTTCCCACCTTGATTTGTCAAAATTTACTGCATGATTCTTTTCTTACTTGGGGAAAAGCAAGGTTTAAGTTTGGTGTTGTGATAACATGTCATCATGTCATGTTTTTATATGCTTTTTCATACAAGAAATTGATGATTAGTGCTTAAATATTGAATGCTTTTGTGCTTAAATGGTATATTTCTTTGATCTTTTGATTTTATAAATTTTGAAGGAAATAAGTGGAAAAAGAAGAAAAATAGCACAAAATCAGCTCAAAAGAAGAAAAGAAGAATTTTGGGGCACATTTTAGAGATCAGACCCACTTTGGAGCCTTAGGACACGCTTTTTAAAGTGTGGCCCATGACTAAATCAAGGAAGCGTGACAATCAGCGCTCATTTGCCAAGTGAGCACTACACTCACTAATTGAGCGTTTTCGTGAATTTTTAGCTTGGAAGCAAGCTTTTTACTGTCCAAGCGCTCACTAAGTTAACTTAGCGCTCACTAAGTTAATTTGGCGCTGACAGCACGACCATGCCTTCTTCAAAACACCATAACTTGAGCTACAGATGTCCAATTAATGTGCTTCTAGTTGTGTTGGAAAGCTTACATTCAGAGCTTTCCAACGATATAAAGTAATCTATATTTAGCATGAAATTGAAGCACAAGTGATAGGCATCTTTAAGGCCCAAAAACACATTTGGGGTAGCGCACCATAAGCTAGCGCACCAAAGAGCACGCTTGGTGAAGTGAACGCTATGCTCATTATTTCAACTGAGCACTCCACTGGAGGCAACACCCAAGACCCATTTCATTGAAGCCCCAAAGCAAAGCAAAGCCCATTGACATGACTCAGAGGCACAAGAAACAGTTAGACTAGGAATTTCATTTAAATTGTAATTTATTTTCAATTTCAATTTCATTTTTATTTTGTAAAGCCTATATAAAGGCATCAGTTTCATTTCATTAGAGAAGGCAGGCTCTGCTAGAGAGCAGTAGGAGTAGGAGTAGGAGTAAAATAGAAGGCTCTCTTTGATACACTTTTCTTTTCTACACTTTCTACATCTCAGTAGTGAATTCAATTTGGCTTATGCAATTTCAGTTTTCGATAATTCTCTTCTGCAAATTTCCCTTTCTGTAATTTTACAATTCAATTTACATTGAGCTTGATTTTAATCTTCTGTTCCCATTGCTTTATGTTCTCATTGCTTCCAATTTACTTTCATGAAATGTAGATCTTCTGCAATTATTCAGAGATTTGATTTACTGCTTTATTTAATTCCCCAGCACCCAATGCCCTTTACATTTACTGCACTTTACCTTTCTTGTTATTTAAGCTTATGCAGTTTACATTCTTTGCTCTTTAAGATTCCGCCAATTTACCTTCTGCATTTTATAATTCCTGCAATTTATATTCTGTGCTCCAATTTCATTCAATTCACCAATGTTAGCTTGACTAAACTAATCACCTCACTAAAGTTTCTTGATCCATCAATCCTCGTGGGATCGACCTCACACTAAGTGAGTTATTACTAATTGATGCGACCTGGTACACTTGCCGGTGAGTTTGTGTGGAATTATTTTTCCCTCATCAATGTCGTCTACCAAGGTGTAGTATTGTGCCTCCTTTATGAGCCTTTTTGCTTCCTTTTTATCTGCTGGGAGTGTTTTGGACATGAGGTAATTGATTGTGGGAGTCCTCCACCCTTGGTCCTGGCCTGATATGGTTAGGATCTTCTTTTCCTCGGAGGTTGACGGATTTTGCAGTGTTTCTTGGATGAGGTTACTATTATTGCCCCCTGGTTTGGTGTTGGCTAGCTTTGAGAGTGCATCAGCTCGAGCATTTTGTTCCCGAGGTATATGTCCGATCTCATATCCCATGAATTTTCTGAGCTGTTCTTTAGTTTTCTCTAGGTATTTGATGCCAGGGAATTTTGGCCAGTTTCACTGACCTTTTCTTTACTGTTTTTAGGGTAGTTTCATGCATTTTCTTAGGAAATAAGCTAGTTTTGGGTAGATATTCACTTACACCTGGATTCAAGCATACATTGTGCATTTTACATGATTTCATGAGGATTTTGCATGAATTTAGTGACAAATTGTATGCTGCAACTAAAAGATGAGAAGAGTAGTATATATAGGAGTAGCTTTGAATTATTTTAGGGAGTTCCGGAAGTTGGAAAATAGCATAGAACTACTTCCTGTATTTACTTTCTCTGCACTTCTAGTTTTCATTATGTATTCTCCATCTTTGTTTTAATTTTCCAGAGCTATGAACAACTAAACCCCTTTCATTGGGTTAGGGAGCTCTGTCGTAATTTGATGGATTAATACTAGTTTTCATTATTCTTCTTCTATCTTTTCTCTTGATTTTACTTGAAAGCTTTCGATCTTCATCCAATTGGGTAGTTATCTTGGAAAAGAAACTATTCATACTTGGATCTCTTCGGAACCTTGGAAGAGGAATGAAGAGATCAAGCTAGAAATGCTTTCTCATGCTGGACCAAATTGGGTTTGGATGGATATGTGACTATAATCCTCTCAATGCTTGATTTGGAAAATGCATGTGGTATAATCAGTGACCATACTTCATCTCTTCTCATGAGCAATTGACCAAGGAATTGGCTATTGATCAAGATTTGAGAGATTGAATTACAAGAAATTGTAATTCAATCACTTAAGATTGCCAAGGAGATCAATGAGTGCATTGATTGAGGAAGAGATGTAAATGAGATTGATCCGGAGAATGCAACATCTCCTAAGCCCAATGAACTCCCCATTTCTGATCTTACCCATTCTCTTTAATTTCTGTCATTTACATTTATGAGCAATTCCCCCATTCCCATTTAAGATTCTGCAATTTACTTTCTGCCATTTACTTTTCCGCCATTTAATTTTCTGCAATTCTCAACTTAATTCCTGATTAGCTCAAGTAGAACATTCCTCTAATTAAAGTTGCTTGATCAATGAATCTTTGTGGGATTCGACCTCACTCTATTGTGAGTTTTTTCTTGACGACAAATTCGGTACACTTGCCGAAGGAAATTTGTTATGAGACAAGTTTTTCATGCATCAAGTTTATGGCGCCGTTGCCGGGGATTGATTGTGCATCAACAATGATTTGATTGGAGGATAACTAGATTGAGCATTTTATTTTTTGTTTGATTTAAATTTCTGTTGAGTTATTTACTTCCTGTTTTAGTTAATTTCTTCCCTTACCTCTACTTTTCCTTTGTTATTTACACTTCATCGCACTAACCCACTAACTGTTTGATATATTGCATCACTCACACTAACAGTAATTCTGACAGATATACTTTCTGCACCTATTCTCTTTGCTTGTACTTGTTAGTTGTATAACAGGGAGAAGAAGCGGGGCTTCAACTTCCTTTGATTCTGAACCTGAGAGAACCTTCCTTAGACTAAGGAGGGAGGCAAGAGACAAATGTGTAGTTGGTGCTGAAGAAGAGGAGGAACACTTTGAGGAATACTTTGAACCAAACATGGAAGAAAACATGAAAAACCATCATGAAGAAGAGGCTCACAACCATGGTGAAAGAGGTCGAGCAAATCATGCTGGGGAGGATAGAAGAGTTTTAGGCTCCTACATCAACCCAAACCCAGGAAACTGTGGGAGTAGCATTCAAAAGCCAACCATCCATGCCAACAATTTTGAACTGAAGCCACAGCTCATCACCCTTGTGCAGAACAACTGTTCGTTCGGAGGAAGTGTCCAAGAGGACCCAAATCAACATTTAACCACCTTCCTGAGAATATGTGATACAGTGAAGTCTAATGGTGTTCATTCTGACGCCTATAGACTGCTCTTATTTCCATTCTCACTCAGGGATAAGGCAGCTAAGTGGCTGGAATCTTTCCCAAGGGAAAGCTTGACAACTTGGGAAGACATGGTGAACAAATTCTTAGCAAGATTTTACCCTCCTGAACGAATCAATAGGTTGAGAGCTGAGGTCCAAACCTTCAGGCAACAAGATGGTGAGACTCTATATGAGGCATGGGAGAGGTTTAAGGACCTGACAAGGAGGTGTCCACCTGACATGTTCAATGAATGAGTGCAGCTGTACATTTTCTATGAAGGGCTCTCTTATGAGTCAAAGAAGGCTATAGACCATTCATCCGGAGGATCTTTGAACAAGAAGAAAACCATTGAGGAGGCTGTAGATGTCATTGAAACAGTAGCAGAGAATGACTACTTCTATGCTTCCGAAAGAGGGAACACAAGAGGAGTAATGGAGCTAAACAATGTAGATGCTCTGTTGCCCCAAAACAAGCTCATTACCCAACAGCTGGCTGACCTCACCAAGAAGATGGAGAGGAACCAAGTGGCAGCAATCTCCACTTCATCAACAACCCAAGAAGGAGTGAATGAAGAGGCAGATGGTAGCCAGGAGCAAGCCAACTACATCGGGAATTCACCTAGGCAGAACCATGATCCATACTCTAAGACTTATAACCCTGGATGGAGGAATCACCCAAACTTTGGGTGGGGAAATCAACAAGACCAAAGCCTTGATCAAAACGCCCAAATCCAAACAATGCAGCTCACTAACACTTCACATCTAGACCATATCAACATCCCAATAACAACACCTCTCCACATTCATATCAAGGCCAGAACAACCCTCCTCAACCTGACCTATCATCATTTGATGAAAGAATCTCAAGGATTGAAAATCTACTTGAAGGCATATGCAAGGATATCCAGGACAGTAAAGTGTTCAAGGAGGAAGTGCGAGCCAGTTTCAAGAATCAGGGAGACACAATCAAGAGGTTAGAATCTCAAGTAGGATATCTCTCTGAGCAAATTCCCAAACCCACAGATGGATTCCCAAGTGACACAGAGAAGAATCCGAGAGGTGAAACAAAGAAAGTAAGATGGGAAGATTGCAAGATGGTCACTGTAAGTGATAAGGAGACTAAGGACAAGCCAAGCAAGCTGTCAGAACAACCTGAAGATACCTCAGCAGAGAAGGGGGAAAAAGAATACCGAGAACCAGAAATATCAAAACAGGAGCTGCTGAGACTCTATGCACCTTTTCCCCAGCTGCTCAATGGTGCTGTGGAGAAGAGAATATACTCAAGATTTCTGGACTTGTTTGCATCTCTGCATGTGAACATACCATTTATCAAGATTATCCAACAAATGCCTGCATTCATCAAGTACATGAAGGAGCTACTTCCTAGGAAAAGCTCACTCAAGGGAGGCCAAACTATAGTGATGAACAAGGAGTGCAGTGCCCTTATTCAACCGCAGTTGCCTACGAAAAGAAAAGATCCAGGGAGTTTTCATGTCCCCTGTGCCATAGGAGAAACAATGTTTGATAGAGCACTATGCAATTTGGGAGCAAGCATCAACTTAATGCCCTTAGCCCTGGTGAAGAGACTGCAGATCAATGAGATATTGCCCACAGATGTGGTCATCAGGCTGGCTGACAAAACTCAAAAACAAGCAATAGGAGTGGTGGAAAATGTGTTGTTAAAGGTGGGGAAATACTTTCTTCCCACAGACTTTGTCATCTTGGACATGGAAGAGAGTCACACTCACCCAATCATATTGGGAAGACCATTCCTAGCTACAGCCAGAGCACTCATAGATGTGGAGCGAGGGGAGTTAATATTGAGGATCCATGATGAGCAACTCAGCTTCAATGTCTCCAAACTCTCCCAAGAAGCTGACCAAGAAAATAAAGAACCAAGCAATGATCACACTGAGATGCTGACAGGGGAAACAAGCACTGATGCACCACCAACACATCCTAAAACCCCATTGCATGAGGAACAAGGCAAACAGCCATTGTCACAACTCAAGGAGAAGCTGGAGGAACCTAAACCACCAGAGGCATGTGAACACAACAACAAAATTCCCTTAGAAGAAGTCACCAAGAGCAAGGCAACACCAAAAGGAACAGAGAAGAAGGTACCAAGGGGGTGGAGGAACAAGAAGATCCCTACGGAAAACTTCTCTCCAGGAGATAAAGTGATCTCAGCTTACTTCCCAGATATCCCCCCTAATCTCCCCACTGTACCATCTCAGTTACCTAAGGTCTTCACTATTAACAGAGTCCTCTCCTTGGAACATGTAGAGATCATTGATACAACCAATGGATATAAGTCCAAGGCAAGAGGGGAGGACTTGAAGCATTATCAACCTCCCTGATGAAGAAGAAACGTCAAGCTAGTGACGCTAAAGAAGCGCTTCATGGGAGGCAACCCATGTTTTATTAGATTTTACTATTGAATAAGTCAATATTCATGAATTCCAACCCAAACTTGGTGAAATCCTTATATTGCAGTATATAGTGAAAAACAAGTTTGGTGTTCAAAGCGTACCAAGAAAGCATGAATGCAACAGAGAGCATGCTAGTCTTGGGAGCTTTGAACAAAACTTTTCATCACAATGCTTCAAACTAAGTTTGGTGTCACCCCATGGTGCCACCAAAATGCATATAAGGATACACAGTTAGTTAGTTAGTTGGAGTTCATGAATAAACAAAATCTTTTCTTCTTTTTATTATTCTAGCCGTAAAGTTTAAAATTTTTTTTATAATATTTACCAACCCTATCAATCCACACCTTTCATCTCTTCATCACTTCTCTATATAAGTAAATCAAATCCACACCCTCTCCACATTCGAAATTCATACCCCTTGCACTTCACTTTCCAGCGACCCACTCTTCAACTTCCCACTCTCTAAATCCCACATCTCTTCCCTTCACTACACCCATTTTGCTTTAACTTCATTCATGGCATCATCAAGCTCCAAGAGGCAGAAGAGGAAGGAAGCAACAGAGAACATTCCCTTCGACGAGAAGAGATTCAAGACTGCCTTCCATGAACGAGAATTTGAGCGGATAAAGCTCAAAAAGATACTGCCAGAGTTAACCTTCCAAATCAATGAAGACGAATGCCCACAGATTCGGAAGACGATTGAAGAAAGAGGGTGACAATTGCTCACCAATCCAGAGGGGTAGATCAATGCAAACCTCATCAAAGAGTTCTACGCAAATGTGGTCAGAGAAGACAAAACCAGAGCCCCAACCTTCAAAAGCTATGTAAGGGGAAAGGAGGTAGAGTTCAGTCCAAATGCTATAATAAGAACTCTTCACCTGAAATGACCACACTTTGATGAGCCTAGCTATCATACAAGGATAAGTAAAAACTAAGACAATGATGAGCTCACTGAGATAGTGACTGACATATGTGTTATAGCAGCGGACTGGGAGAGGTATGGAGATGGGAGACCCCGGTTCATCAAGAGGGGAGACCTTAGCCCAGAAGCCAAGGGGTGGTTTGAACTCGTGAGGAGGTCTATTCTCCCAGCTGCTAATAATTCAGAGGTAAATATTAATCGAGCAACTATGGTACATTGCCTAGTACAAGGTGGAGAAATCAACGTGCATGAACTTATAGCTGAGGGAATTCAAGATTCAGCTGAGAAGCTTGAATCAGGTGCCAGGCTTTGGTACCCCAGCACCATTCTCCGATTGTGCACAAAGGCCAAGGTGGTCTTTGAAGATAGTAATCCAGATTGGGTTAACCCAGGGAGGCTAATGACAACCCAGCGTATGGCCTATACCACACCTTCTCAGCAACAAAGAAGGCCACAAATAGGGAAACTAAAAGCAAAGGAAGCAGCTCACCAAGAGGAGTCTCATCAGGAAGAATATCAACAGGGAGAGCATCCTTACCCAGCCGATTTGAATATGAATCAACTTCTCAGAGCTATTGAAGACTTGGGGGTGAGACATATGGAAGGACAAGAGCAAATATTAAACTGGATGAGTCAACAAGAAGAGTGGAAGAAACAACAAATGGAGCAGCAACAAGAACAATACTCCCAGCTCACTCAAACCATCCACCAAGTTACCGAGAGGCAAGAAAGTCAAGATAAGCATTTGCAGGAACTCAATCAGCGACAACTAGCCCAGATGAAAGCATTCAATGAGTTCACTGTACTTAATGAAGGATGACAACTACAGCGGGAGGAGTTCAACATCAACACTCAAGCCAAGTTGAACTACATGTCCAGTAATATACATCAGCTACACTATGCCATCCCTACATATGATGAGGTCCAAAAAGATTTTGTAGAACAAGAAGAGAGGAAAGTGAAACAGTAAAAGGAGACACTCAAGAAGAAGATGGAAGATGGTGGTTTCTGGAAGAAGCTTCTTGGAAAAGGCAAGGGAAATGGGAGCACAAGCAATCAAGAAGGAGAGCATGGACATCCACAAGAGTAAAAGGTGGTGGAGTTCCTTCTTTGGTCCTTCTTTTTCTATGCTTTAAATAAGGAAGATCTTGTATGAAATAGAACTTGCTTCCATGTTAGTTTAAACCTTTTTGAATTCTTTTTTTTTAGTTTGTGTGATGAAGAGGTCTTTGTGTGCTGGTCTTTATGTTACTGCACCATTTCTTTACTTACTTGTATGCTTGTCCCTTTTGAATCAAATGAAAAAAGAATGATTGTTTTCAAAAGACCAGAGAAGAGTTCATATTAGGGAGTAAATCCATGAGGTTGTGGTATGGTCATAAGTTAGCTAAGTTGGTTCAACCACAAGGTGGGAAGACAACTATCTGTCATGAATACTATGCCTGAGACACACCCCATGAGACTAGCTAAGTAAGAAGATCCTAATAAGAAAAAGGGAAAGAACAATCAAGGTTGAGGAATAAAAGAAAAAGAGTAAGCAATAAGGCTAGGCACCAATAGTTTTAAATCTTGAGGCATGTGTCTGTGGTGTTCCTGTGTGAGGGATCTACTTAGATGAATAAGCTCTTAGGAGTGCCTTATCACTTGGTAACTTGGGTTAACTAACTCGAGATTATCAGCTGAAAGTCCACTATCAAGAGTAACCCTCACCACAGAACATTTAGTAAC
Organism: Arachis ipaensis; assembly: GCF_000816755.2. NCBI lineage: Eukaryota > Viridiplantae > Streptophyta > Magnoliopsida > Fabales > Fabaceae > Arachis > Arachis ipaensis. Next base: position 64,605,644 of record NC_029790.2, on the reverse strand, counting down.
CCAAAGAGGTGCTGAACACCAAGGCCTCAAGTAAAGAAAAAGAATAAACTATATGCCTGTGGTGTGCATGTATGGGGGAAAGACTTGAGCAAGTAAGTCCTTAGGGGTGTCTCAACACCTAGCACCTTGAACTAACTGGTTCGGGAGTGTTGGCTGAAAGCTTATCTTAAAGAGTTGCCCCCTTACAGAACACTTAGCCTGAAGGACACCAATAAGCCCAGAAATGACAATAAAAGGATCAATGAATAAAAGTCTCATGGGATGTAAGCAAAGTGACTATTGTAGGGCATGATAAAGGTCTGAAAGCCAGGAATGAACCTAAGTTGCCATGCATGAAACCACCATAAAATCAGTGACATGACTTCCACAAGAATGACTCATTTCTCTTGGCATTTCATTCATCATTCTCTTGTTCCAGTACTTGCTTAGGGACAAGCAAGCTTTAAGTTTGGTGTTGTGATGCCAGGGCATTTTGGCCAGTTTCACTGACCTTTTCTTTACTGTTTTTAGGGTAGTTTCATGAATTTTCTTAAGAAATAAGCTAGTTTTGGGTAGATATTCACTTACACCTGGATTCAAGCATACATTGTGCATTTTACATGATTTCATGAGGATTTTGCATGAATTTAGTGACAAATTGTATGCTGTATTACCCATGACTTGGACTAGAACTTTGATGCACTCTATTGCTTGATTTCAGGACCAAAGGAAGCAAGGAATGGGAGGTAACTTGCAAAGTTAATGAGAAAACTGACTTCCAATAATGTCAACGTTAGTGACACTCAACATTGTCACTAACGTTGGAAGGAGCCACACAAGCCACTATGAGCCACGTTAACTACCACGTTAACTTAGTTAACGTGGAAGCTAACGTGGATGAGTAAATAATGAGCCAACGTTAGTGACACTCAATATTGTCACTAACGTTGGGGATGGCTAAGCATGGCCACGTTAAAGAGCCACGTTAACTAACTTAACGTGGGCTCTAACGTGAGACATGGGGGCACGTTGGAACGTTAGTGACAATGTTGAGTGTCACTAACGTTCTCGAAGGATGGCAAGCCCACGTTAAAGAGCCACGTTAACTAAGTTAACGTGGGCTCTAACGTGAGACATGGGGGCACATTGGAACGTTAGTGACAATGTTGAATGTCACTAACGTTCTCGAAGGATGGCAAGCCCACGTTAAAGAGCCACGTTAACTAAGTTAACGTGAGCTCTAACGTAGGAACAATGGGGGCTTTTCAACGTTATTGGGAAAGTTAAGCCCCAATAACGTGTGCAAAGGACCTAGAGGCAACATTAGTGGCAACGTTTGTGCCACTAATGTTGAAGTTAACGTGGCTTTTACTTAGGAACGTTAGTGAGAAAGTTGATTGTCACTAACGTTCTCGAACTCATATTTTCACTAAACGTTAACACCCCTAACGCCCTGAGCTCAAGTCTTTGCCCACTTCACACTTTCTCTCTACAAGTAAAGCCAAGCCCAAATGAAGAAAAGAACTGCTTCAAACTCAAGATCCAAAGGCCCAAGACTTGAAGAGCCAACTAGAAGATGAGAAGAGTAGTATATATAGGAGTAGTTTTGAATTATTTTAGGGAGTTTCGGAAGTTGGAAAATAGCATATTACTACTTCCTGTATTTACTTTCTCTGCACTTCTAGTTTTCATTATGTATTCTCCATCTTTGTTTTCATTTTCCAGAGCTATGAACAACTAAACCCCTTTCATTGGGTTAGGGAGCTCTGTCGTAATTTGATGGATTAATACTAGTTTTCATTATTCTTCTTCTATCTTTTCTCTTAATTTTACTTGAAAGCTTTCGATCTTCATCCAATTGGATAGTTATCTTGGAAAAGAAACTATTCATACTTGGATCTCTTCAGAACCTTGGAAGAGAAATGAAGAGATCAAGCTAGAAATGCTTTCTCATGCTGGACCAAATTGGGTTTGGATGGATATGTGACTATAATCCTCTCAATGCTTGATTTGAAAAATGCATGTGGTATAATCAGTGACCATACTTCATCTCTTCTCATGAGCAATTGACCAAGGAATTGGCTATTGATCAAGATTTGAGAGATTGAATTACAAGAAATTGTAATTCAATCACTTAAGATTGCCAAGGAGATCAATGAGTGCATTGATTGAGGAAGAGATGTAAATGAGATTGATCCGGAGAATGCAACATCTCCTAAGCCCAATGAACTCCCCATTTCTGATCTTACCCATTCTCTTTAATTTCTGTCATTTACATTTATGAGCAATTCCCCCATTCCCATTTAAGATTTTGCAATTTACTTTCTGCCATTTACTTTTCCGCCATTTAATTTTCTGCAATTCTCAACTTAATTCCTGATTAGCTCAAGTAGAACATTCCTCTAATTAAAGTTGCTTGATCAATGAATCTTTGTGGGATTCGACCTCACTCTATTGTGAGTTTTTACTTGACGACAAATTCGGTACACTTGCCGAAGGAAATTTGTTATGAGACAAGTTTTCCGTGCATCAGTATTTCTTCATGGTGGGATCCTTGGCCGGATAGCTCCCTTCTATTTGTGAGGTGATTACTTGTGAGTCGCTGAATATGGTAAGGTTTTGAGCCTAATTAATCCCTTTTATTCTTAATATTAGCACATCACTACCCCTAAGTGAAAAACAATAAATATCCCTTAATTTGGATCTTTGATTAGCTTAGGCTAGTGAGGGTGTGTATCATTTGGGTATGGAAAACTTGCAACATTGGTTGAGGTAAAAGTATAATTTTTATTTTTGTTAAAAATATTGGGAATTGGGTACATATAAATGCACTATATGTAAAACGATATGCATTGATATGTTTGTATATACTTTAGAAAAAAATGATAAAGAAAAAGAAAAAAAGATATATATATNAAAAAGAGAAAAAGAAATAAAAAGGGGACAAAAATGCCCCAAAGTAAAGTTCAATAAAAATCAATACATATGGAATGTGAATTAAAAAGAATGCATGAGTATGTGAAAAAGTGGGAATTATGGGTAGCTAGGCTGTGTATTAGAATTGTATAGGTTGTTATATGTGTTAGGTGAGAGCTTAGGCTAATCAAAGATTCAAATTTCAAGCTCACTTGACCATATGCATACTACCTTGACCCTAGCCCCATTACAACCTATGAATAAGTCCTCATGATGAATGTATGCATGCATTGAATAATTGTTGATTGTTAGATGAAAAACAAATCATAGAAAGCATGATTAGAAGAGAATTGAGTGATCGACCCTATACACTTAAGCGACTAGAGCGGATACACTTCCGGTGAGGGTTCGATGCTCAATTCCTTGTTCCCGGCTTTCATGAGCTTTTCTTCTTGCAAGTCTACTTGTACTTTATTTTGATATTCAAATTGGTAGGATTCATAAATCATCATACTACTCAGCCCTACATGTGCATATGTGTTCTTGGAGATTGATTTGCTTTTAACCAAGTAGGTAGAATCATTTTGCATATAGTTACATTCATGTAGATAGGTGCATATAGTTTATTTGCATTGACTAAATGTTCATACCCTTTTCTTGTCCTTCTTTATTATTAGCATGAGGACATGCTTAGTTTAAGTGTGGGGAGATTTGATAAACCCCAATTTTATGGTTTATCTTGTGCTTAATTTGGGGGATTTTATCAACTTTTCTCACATTTATTCAATGAAATAGCATGGTTTTGCAATTCTCCCTGAATTTGTGCTTAAGTGTGAAAACATACTTTTTCGGCCATAAAATAGCTAAATTTAACTCACTTTAATTCCATTCGATGCCTTGATATGTTTGTTGAGTGATTTCAGGTTCATAAGGCAAGTATTGGATGGAAGAAGTGAGGAGAAAAGCATGCAAAGTGGGAGAACTCATGAAGAAATGAAGGAACCGTAAAGCTGTCAAGCCTGACCTCTTCGCACTCAATCGATCATAACTTGAGGTACAGAGGTCCAAATGAGGCGGTTTTAGTTGCCTTAGAAAGCTAACATTCGGGGCTTCGAAATTATATAAAATTTTCCATAGTTTCCTGATGTATAGAGGCGCGCACGTACCATGTACACGTGTGCACCGATGCTGCACATGGCCCATTAAAAGTGAAATTGTGGCCAGCGATTTTGCAGCTCATTTTGGGCCCAATCCAACCCATTTCTGATGCTATTTCTTGCAGAATTCAAGCTTGGGCAAGGGGGAAGCAATTTTTTGGTAGTAGAGCATCATGTAGGTTAGTTTCTAGAGAGAGAAGCTCCCTCTTCTCTCTATAATTAGGTTAGGTTAATCTCTCTTAAATCTAGGTCAATTTTCATGTTTTCATCTTATTTCCTTCATAATTTCTTGTTTCTATTACTTGATTCTCTTAATTTTTATGTTAATTTCTCTTTTATGTTTCTTTTGTGATGATAAACTCATGTTGGATTTGATTTACATTTAATGAAATTTGATGTTGATGTTTCTTTTTAATTGTTGAGTTGAGTTGTGAATTTACTTTTCTTGCAATTTATGATGTTTACTTTTGTTGCACACTAAGTGTTTGATAAAATGTTTCCTTTAGTTTTTGAGTAGTTTTCTTTACTCTTGGCCTAGGCTAAGAGAATTGAGTGACCTTGAATCATTGGGTCTCGATGATTTCGTGATTTGAGAATCCTTGTTGATCAATTTGATACTCATTGACATTAACCAACTACTAATCTAATTAGTAGATAGGTTGGGACTTATGGGTTGATGTTGATCAAGCCATTTGATATACTTCAAGTATAGAAGTACACTTAATGAGCTTGGTTCCTCATAATTATCAATATTTGGTTTGTAGACAAGGATGGTGATCTCAATTACCTAAGTCTAGTCAAGAGTTCTTTTGCTTTATTTCATTAGTTCTTATCATTTACTTTCTTGTTATTTACTTTCTTGCAAAAAATATAAAATCAAACCCCCTTGCATTTTTATAGCCAATAATTGATCACTTTATTGCAATTCCTTGTGAGACGACCCGAGGTCTAAATACTTCGGTTAATTTTCATTAGGGTTTGTTACTTGTGACAACCAAATTTTTTATTGGAAGGATTGTTTGTTGGTGTAGAACTATACTTGCAACGAGAATTCATTCATTTGAGGAAATTCTATACCGAAACGACAATTTTCTTAAATCATTGTGTGTAATGGGATGCATCCAAGTGGCTGAATTGGTGTGTTTCCGAGCCCGAATAGGCTATTAGGATATGCTCTGAGCACTTTTTTCTTGTAGGCCGAGCTTGTCGAAGGCGGATTTGAATAGGATATCTGCAGAGCTTCCTTCGTCTACCAGTGTTCGGTGGAGATTGCGTTGGCGAGTATGATGGTAACGACCACGGGTCATCATGCCCTGGGATGATGCCTGTGGTGTTTTCTTGAGTGAAGGTAATAGTGGAGAGGTCGACCGACCTGTCCCTTCCTCCGACATGGTACACCTCTTTAAGGTGTCTTTTGCGGGATGACTTGGGGATCCTTCCTCCTGTGAATCCTCCATTTATCATGTGAATATGTCTCTCAGGGGTGTGAGGGGGACATTCAGCTCGTTCGCCCTCTTCACCCATTCTTCTCTTTTTTGGTTCGTCTGCTCTGTTGGCTAAGAACTGATCTAGTCTCCCTTCTCTTGCCAGTTTTTCTATGACATTCTTCAGGTCATAGAACTCGTTCGTAGGGTGCCCGTAGATTTGGTGGTATTCGTAATACTCTGTCTGACTTCCTCCTCTCTTGTGTTTGATCGGGCGAGGGGGTGGGATCTTCTCAGTGTTGCATATCTCTCGGTAGATATCCACAAGAGACACCCAAATAGGGGTGTAATTATGATACTTTCTAGGTTTCTTAGTGGGTTGGTCTTTTTTCTTCCTGGACTCCTTATCCTTGTCCCGTGGTGGGTAGGAGAATCCGGTATTTAAAGCTTCTCCTAATCGGGAGTTCTCCTCCATATTGATGTACTTTTCTGTCCGTTCTTGTACCTCGTTCAGAGATGTGGGGTGTTTTTTGGATATGGAGTGGCTAAAGAGTCCTTCCCGGAGACCGTTGATGAGTCCCATAATTGCTGCTTCTGTAGGGAGATTCTGTATATCAAGGCATGCTTTATTAAATCTCTTCATATAACTGCGGAGGCTTTCCCGATCTCTTAGCTTGATCCCTAGTAGGCTTAGAGCGTGCTTGGTTTTGTCTTTCTAGATGGAGAACCTGGCTAAGAACTTCCTGGCGAGATCATCAAAACTTGTGATCGACCTTGGTGGCAAGCTGTCGTTTTAGTCAAGGTGGTTGGAAAAGCTTTGCAACGGGTTGCATCTGAGGCATTCGTGAGGTACATCCGACTTTTGAAGTTGCTAAGGTGTGACTTGGGTCGGACGTACCATCATATGGGGTCATGTCCGGGACTTTGAAGTCCTTCGGGACCTTAGCCTTCATGATTTCTTTTATGAATGGGTCTTGGTCCTTGTGGGGGCTATCTTCGCAGTTGGACCGAGCGGTGGTGCACGAAATTGTGATCTCCAGGCTCGAACAAATCCTGGTAATGGCTCCAGAGCTTGGTGCTCTGATCTTAATTCATAATTGTCACAACTTCGATACAACTAACCAGCAAGTGCACTGGGTCGTCCAAGTAATACCTTACGTGAGTAAGGGTCGAATCCCACGGAGCTACATAAATGCCACAGACACATAATTGGGTGAACCTTTTCAGATTGTGACTCAGCTTTGCTGAAGTCCCCAATTAGAGGTGTCCAAGGTTCTTAAGCACACTCTTTGTTTTTGCTTTGGACCTTGACTTTAACCGCTCAGTCTCAAGTTTTCACTTGACACCTACACGCCACAAGCACATGGTTAGGGACAGCTTGGTTTAGCCGCTTAGACCAGGATTTTATTCCTTTAGGCCCTCCTATCCACTGATGCTCAAAGCCTTGGGATCCTTTTTATTTGCCCTTGCCTTTTGGTTTTAAGGGTTATTGGCTTTTTCTGCTTGCTTTTTCTTTTTCTCTTTTTTTTTTTATAAATATTTTTTTTTTCTGCAAGCTTTGTTCTTTGCTGCTTTTTCTTGCTTCAAGAATCATTTTTATGATTTTTCAGATTATCAAATAACATGTCTCCTAGTCATCATTCTTTCAAGAGCCAACATATTTAACATTCTTAAACAACAACTTCAAAACACATATGCACTGTTCAAGCATACATTCAGAAAACAAGAAGCATTGTCACCACATCAATATAATTAAGCTAAGTTCAAGGATAAATTCGAAACTCATGTACTTCTTGTTCTTTTGAATTAAAACATTTTTCATTTAAGAGAGGTGATGGATTCGTAGGACATTCATATCTTTAAGACATAGTTACTAACTACTAATGATCATGTAATGAAGACACAAACATAGATAAGCACATAACATAGAGAACGAAAAACAGAAGAAATAAGAACAAGGAATGAATCCACCTTAGTGATGGTGGCGTTTCCTTCTTGAGGAACCAATGATGTCCTTGAGCTCTTCTATGTCTCTTCCTTGTCTTTGTTGCTCCTCCCTCATTGCTTTTTGATCTTCTCTTATTTCATGAAGCATGATGGAGTGCTCTTGATGTTCCACCCTTAGTTGTCCCATATTGGAACTCAATTCTTCTAGGGAGGTGTTGATGTGCTCCCAATAGTTTTGTGGAGGAAAGTGCATTTGAGGGATTTCCGGGATCTCATGGAAATGAGCTTCTTGTGCCTCTTGAGCTCCATGACTGGGCTCTCTTGCTTGCTCCATCTTTTTCTTAGTGATGGGCTTGTCCTCTTTAATGAGGATATCTCCCTCTATGTCAATCCCAGCTGAATTGCACCGGTCTTAGGTGCCATCAATGGTAATGGAAACACAAAAAAGCTATGCTTTTACCACACCAAACTTAGAATATTGCTCGCCCTCGAGCAATAAACAAAAGAATAGAAGAAGAAGAAGAAGAAATATGGAGAGGGAGATGTGGTTTCGGCCAAGAGGAGTGTAGAGGGGTTTGTTGTGTGAATTTGAAGAAGAATGGATGGCTTTATATAGGGAAGGGAGGGGGGGTTAAGGTTCAGCCATATGGGTGGGTTTGGGTGGGAAATTGGTTTTGAATTTTGAAGGTAGGTGGAGTATGGCCCGGTCTATAGTAACTTCAGACCGGTTGCTAGTGGGAATGATTGAGCATTGAATAAACTCCAGCCATCCTCTAGCAGTAGGCTTGAGGTCCAATCTTCTTAGTTGAACCGGTTTGCCTTTGGGGTCAATCTTCCATTGAGCTCCTTCTACACATATGTCCATAAGGACTTGGTCCAACCTTTGATCAAAGTTGACTCTCCTTGTGTAGGGGCGTGCGTTCTCTTCCATGTATGCGTGAAAAAGAGTGGTGAGAAGAAGTGAGTGGAGGTAGGTGGGGATCCTGTGGGGTCCACAGATCCTGAGGTTTTCAAGGATTTACATCCTCTCCATGGTTGCAGAGGGAGATCCTTGAGTTTTGAATCCAAGGGAGTTCTCATTCCATTGAAGGACTATTTCACCTCTGTCAACGTCAATCACAGCTCTTGCTGTGGCCAGGAAAGGTCTTCCTAGGATGATGGATTCATCCTCTTCCTTTCCAGTATCCAGGACTATGAAATCAGTAGGTATGTAAAGGCCTTCAACCATTACTAATACATCTTCTACTTGTCCATAAGCCTGTTTTCTTGAGCTGTCTGCCATCTCTAATGAGATTTTAGCAGCTTGCAATTAAAGCTTTGTTGGGGCTTTTGATCTTTCCATGAGAAATTTGGATGATTTCTCCATGTTGAGTTATAGGTGTTTCCATAAGGGTCACCTAAGTAGTTCACCTTTGCTATTGCAGGGTTCTCAGGATCATAGGCTTCTTCTTCAGAAGATGCCTCTTGAGTACTGTTGGATGCAGCTTGCATTCCATGCAGACTCTGAGAAATCATATTGACTTGCTGAGTCAATATTTTGTTCTGAGCCAATATGGCATTCAGAGTATCAACTTCAAGAACTTCCTTCTTCATAGGCATCCCATTACTCATAGGATTCCTTTCAGAAGTGTACATGAACTGGTTATTAGCAACCATGTCAATGAGTTCTTGAGCTTCTGCAGGCGTTTTCTTTAGGTGAATGGATCCACCTGCAGAGGTGTCCAGTGACATCTTTGATAGCTCAGATAAACCATCATAGAATATATCTAGGATGGTCCATTCTGAAAGCATGTCAGAAGGACACTTTTTGGTCAACTATTTGTATCTTTCCCAAGCTTCATAGAGGGATTCACCTTCTTTCTGTCTTAAGGTTTGAACATCAGCTCTAAGCTTGCTCAGCTTTTGAAGAGGAAAGTACTTGGCTAAGAAAGTCGTGACCAGCTTATCCCAAGAGTTCAGGCTGTCTCTAGGTTGAGAATCCAACCATAATCTAGCTCTGTCTCTTACAGCAAAAGGGAAAAGCATGAGCCTATAGACTTCAGGATCTACTCCATTAGTCTTAACAGTATCACATATCTGCAAGAATTCAGTTATGAACTGAAAAGGATCTTCAGATGGAAGTCCATGAAACTTGCAGTTCTGCTGCATCAGAGAAACTAATTGAGGTTTCAGCTCAAAGTTGTTTGCTCCAATGGCAGGAATGGAGATGCTTCTTCCATGTAAATTGGAATTAAGTGCAGTAAAGTCACCAAGCATCTTCCTTACATTATTATTGTTTTCGGCTGCCATCTTCTCTGCCTGTTCAAAATTTTCTGAAAGATTATCTCTGGATTGTTGTATTTTAGCTTCTCTTAATTTTCTCTTTAGAGTCCTTTCAGGTTCTGGATCTGCTTCCACAAGAATGTTCTTATCCTTGCTCCTGCTCATATGACAAAGAAGAAGGCACAGAAAAATAATAATAATAATAGAGATCCTTTATACCACAGTATAGGGATTCCTGTGTGAGTGGAAGAAGAGGGGGAGACAAAGAATGTAATATAATGGAAGAAACACAACTGTGAGGATGGAAGAGAGGTGAGATGAGATGTTAGGATATGAATGAATAAATAGAATGAGATGGGGGAGGGATAATTTTTGAAAATTATTTTGAAAAAGAGTTAGTGATTTTTGAAAATAGTTTTTGAAAAATTTTAGTATTTTTTTCGAAATTTTTTTTGAAATCAAAAATAAAAAATAAAAATAATTAGTTAATTAAAAAGAAGTTTTTGAAAAAAGGGGAAGATATTTTCAAAAATTAGAAAGAGAGAATTAGTTAGGTGGTTTTGAAAAAGTTAAGAAACAAACAAAAAGTTAGTTAGTTAGTTGAAACAATTTTTGAAAAGATAAGAAGTTAGGAAGTTAGAAAAGATATTTTGAAAAGATATTTTTGAAAAAGATAAGATAAGAAGATATTTTTGAAAAGATATGATTGAAATTAGTTTTGAAAAAGATTTGATTTTTAAAATCACAATTAATGACTTTATTCATAAGAAATCACAAGATATGATTCTAGAACTTAAAGTTTGAATCTTTCTTAACAAGCAAGTAACAAACTTCAAATTTTTGAATCAAAACATTAATTGATTATGTTATTTTCGAAAATTTGGTATAAAAATAAGAAAAAGATTTTTGAAAAATATTTTTGGAATTTTCGAAAATAACTAAGAATTTTGAAAAAGATTTGATTTTTGAAAAAGATTTTGAAAAAGATAAGATTTCCAAATTGAAAATTTGATTTGACTCGTGAGAAACAATTTGATTTTAAAATTTTTTGAAAAAGTCAATCCAAATTTTCGAATTTGATGAGAGAAAAAGGGAAAGATATTTTTTTGATTTTTGAAATTTTTATGATGAGAGAAAAAAAAAACAAGTAAAATAATGCAATGCATGAAATTTTTAGATCAAAACATGTGATGCATGCAAGAATGCTATGAATGTCAAGATGAACACCAAGAACACTTTGAATGTCATGATGAACATCAAGAACATATTTTTGAAAAATTTTTAATGCAAAGAAAACATGCAAGACACCAAACTTAGAATTCTTTAATGCTTACGCACTAAGAATTCAAGAATGCATATGATAAACATGAAAAGACACAAAACAAAAAATCATCAAGATCAAACAAGAAGACTTACCAAGAACAACTTGAAGATCATGAAGAACACTATGAATGCATGAAATTTTTGAAAAATGCAAGATGCACATGCAATTGACACCAAACTTATAACATGACTCAAGACTCAAACAAGAAACATGAAATGACACAGAGGAAATGCACATGCAATTGGACGACCCAGTGCACTTGCTGGTTAGTTGTATCGAAGTTGTGACAATTATGAATTAAGATCAGAGCACCAAGCTCTGGAGCCATTACCAGGATTTGTTCGAGCCTGGAGATCACAATTTCGTGAACCAAGTATTTGGCGCCGTTGCCGGGGATTGTTGGTATGAAGCAAGCTATGGTCACCTTGTAAATCTCAGTCAGGCAGATATAAAGTGATAAAGGTGTTTTCGAATATGATATAATAAAAGAGGGATAGAGATACTTATGTAAATCATTGATAGGAATTTCAGATAAGCGAATGGAGATGCTTTTCGTTCCTCTGAACCTCTGCTTTTCTGCTATCTTCATCCAATCAGTCTCACTCCTTTCCATGGCTGGCTTTATGCAAGGGCATCACCGTTGTCAGTGGCTACATCCCCTCCTCTCAGTATTAGTTTTGAGGTCCACTTTGAGCTTCAAGAGTTTGTCTTCTAGCTCTCGACGCTGTCCTGCTTCTCTCTGGGGATCTCGCTCGGCTTCATGCTGACGTTCGGCTTCTTGTTCGAGCTGTTTGCTATTCACGAATGGCATCTGGAATTTTTGCGTTCTGAGTCTGTTTGTCTCCCTTGACTTGGTGTGTGTCTTTTGATGTGGCATCCATGTTCTTAAGCGGCGTTCCTTCCTCCAATCCGGAGCTATGGCCGTTGGCAGGGTTATTTTCCATGGGTTGACTTCCAGGCTCCCCGGCAATGGCGCCAACGTTCTGTGGGTTAGCTGAAACAGGGAGGTCGATCTCGGATGAGATCTTCTGATCTGGTCAAGGCTTTCGTGCCCGACTTGTTGTAGCTTGAGATGCTGCTGGTCCGTGTTCACCGGAGGGGGGTGGTACCTATAAGAGACTCCGATGCTTAAGTCAGTACAGGCTTTAGGCAGGTTTTTAGTAGAATTAGAGTATGAATTATACCTAGGTGCTCCAGTGTATTTATAGTAGTACTTTGATGATCTCTCTTATAGATAAGGTTTGTTATCTTATCTTATCTTTTTTGGGTGACATCATATCTTTGGGCCATCTGCCTTCTAGTGGTTGGTGGCCTTTTTGTTCTGGGCCTTCTAGGATCTTTACAGTGATAGTCTGACCTTTATAGAAGAAGTCGTCCAAAGGGGTAACTTTCAGAAGAGGTCGGCCCTTCCAGCCTTATGTCGTTCGGACCTGGTAACTCGGACCAGTGTATGAACAATATCCAATCCCGAAACCCAGATTTACTCAATGTGAGAAGGGATTTCAAGCATGATTTCATGTTTCCTCTTCTAAGGTTCCCATGAAACCCAAATTGCATTCAATCTCTTTTCCAAGATAATTGAATGCTAAGCTTGCAGAACAAAATTCCTTCTATCAAATCAAAGAGAGATGAAGAGAAGAAGAAATTCACTAGCATTAATCCATCAAGTACAACAGATCTCCCTCCCCGAATGAGAGGGAGTTTAGCTAATCATAGCTTAGAGAGAGTACAAGAGATGGAAGAAGATAAAAGTAAAGTAATGTGGAGTAAAAGTTCCAAGCCCCTTTTCAGTACTCTTCAAGGGGTATTTATACTACTCCTATTCTAGAAATGAAAAATTACAAAAAGAAAAGAAAATTACAATTGAAAGCTAAAGGGAATAACCATTCATTAGAGGCATGTGAGTGGCGTGTGAATGGCGTGTGAGTGGCGTGCCACGCCCAAAAGGTCAAGCTGGCTTGGCGTGCCATGCCCAAATCTCAAGTGGCATGCCCCTTAGTGAAGCTGGCTTGGCGTGCCACACCCAACTCTCAAGTGGCATGCCCATGAAGATTGGCCTGGCATGCCACGCACAAAACTCAAGTGGCACGCCCTAGGTGCAGTCTTCCATCTTCTTCACTGGCAATTTAAACTGGTGTGCCATGCCCTCAGCAAAATCGTTATTCTTCTTCTCTGGAAGGTTTGCTTGGCGTACCACGCCCAGGTCTGGCGTGCCACGCCCTTTGTTGGTGCACAAACATTCCTCTCTGGTCCAGTAAGCTAGCGTGCCACGTCCAGGACTGGCATGTCACGCCCATGGTGCTAATAAGGTTAGCGTGCCACACCCAACTCCCAAGTGGCACGCCCTCGATGAAGTCTTCAATCTCCCTTTCTAGTTAAGTGAACTGGCATGCTGACAATGGCCAAATGCAGGGGTTTTGATTTTCACACTAAAAGTAGAATTTGTCCGTTGCAATTATAGTCCAAACCCAACAATTGAACATCAATCAAATAATAAATTCAATACAAAATATAACCAAGAGTATTTAGCTCCCGGGTCGTCTTTCCTAGGAGTTGCAATTAAGTGTACAATTATTGGCTATGAGAGGGCAAGAGGGATTGGGAATGAAAGCAAGAGATGTAAATAGCAAGGAATTGAAAAGAAAGTAATTAAAGGACTCTTGGCAAGAAGTGGGTAATCTAGGTTTCCTATCCTAGTTATGGAATACAAACATGGCAATTGTGTGGAAGCAATCCCAATCAATCAATCCTCCTTGAGAATTAGTCAAAGGTGTAATTGATCTCAATCCATAAGTCCTAGTCAACTCACCAATTACTTAGTGAAAGACTAGCGTCAAAGGAAACCAAATTAATTAACCATTGTCACACAATGCAGAATGGACATCCACAACTCAATTCCACCCAAACAACCAATTTCTCAACCAAGAGTGTGAAAACTAAACATGCAAGGATTTAAACATCAAAGCAATAAAAGTGAAAACAATTAAATGCAAAGAAAAGAAATGGCAAGAAAGTAACTTGACATGCAAGAAAGTAAATGAAAGCAAGTAAAAGTCAAAGCAATAAAACTTCAAAAGCAAGAAACCTCTTGACAAGTAATTGAGGACTAAGGCTACCTATCCTAGCCATTGACCACAAATATATGATAATTATGAAGAGTTAATCCTACTTTGTCAACCTTACATCGAAGATAAGTCAAATAGGCATAGTTAATTTCAATCCCTAAGTCCTATGTCAACACTAAGAGGTCACATAGAGTCAAGGGAAACCAAATCAACTAACTACTCTAATGTATCAAACAAGAATGGACATCAATGACTCAAGGAACACCAAAGTCAACAATTTCAAACCAAGAATGAAAAAAACAAAGTAAAAACTAAGATAGGTATCTTATCAAACACTTGGTGTGCATGAGAATAAAATAATATTAAAATACATTAAAATAAATGCTAAAATACCAAATGCAAGAAAATGACAATAATAACTAAAGAAAGCAATAAATGACATAGAAACATAAATTTGCATTTATTGGAATTAAAATAACAAAAGAGTGCTCATAACATAAAAGTGGCAAAATAAAGGAAATACAAGAGAAATGAAGAAGAAAGATGCAATAACAATAAATGACAAGGAAAAATAAATGAAAACAAGAATTAAAAGTAGAAATTGCAAGAAATTAAACTAAAGAATCCTAATTCTAGAGGGAGGGGGGAGCTTCTCTCTCTAGAAACTAAGAGAAAACATAATAAAAACTAAACCTAATTGCCCCCCTTCATTCCTCTTCACTTTGGCCTTAAATAGCTTCAAAAACTGAGTTGGAATGGGTTTTAGGGGCCTAAAAATCGCCCGCAGTAGTTTCCAATTAATGAGCTCACGTGCAGGGACCTGTGCGGACGCACAGATGTGTGCGTCCACACACTTGCTGTTTTCTGACTTGTGCGGACGCACAAGTACCTGTGCGGATGAACAAGTAGAGTTATGTCCACTATAGTAAATTATATATCAAATCGAAGCCCCGGACGTTAGCTTTCCAATGCCATGAGAACCGCCTCATTTGGACCTCTGTAGCTCAAGTTATGACCAATTTAGTACCGAGAGGTCAGGATAGACAACTTTCCAAATCTCATTTCTTCATGGTTTCTTCCCTTTTGCATGCTCTTCTGCTCACTTATCCAACCCATGCTTGGCTTGGAAACCTGAAATCACTTAACAAATACATCAAGGCACCAAATGAGATTAAAGTGAATAAAATTAACTAGAACTAAGCACAAAAGAGCATGTTTTCCCATTTAAGCACAATTTAGGAAGAAATCTCATAAGCATGCTATTTAGATGAATAAATGTGGGTTTATATGATGAAATCCACTCAAATCAAACCAAAAGATATCGTAAAATATGGACTCATCCATTCCCCCACACTTAAATCAAGCATGTCCTCATGCTAAACCAACCAAAGGAGATGAATGATGGGGTAATTATTAATGCAACTACCTACATGCATGTAACTATACTAAATACTATCTATATATATCTACACTATGATTCCTATTGAGTTTAGCAAAAATAAAAAAAAAGAATCTCAATCAATACATAGTAGAACTTTAGGGCCAAGACAAGAAAATATAGCAATATAATCAATGTCCAAAGATTGATTTGAAATTTTCAAAATTAAGTTCAACAACTTGCAAAAAGATACAAAATAAGCAATGGAAACATAGAATTGAGCAATTGAAACCCTCACCGGATGTGTTTACACTCTAATCGCTCAGTGTGTAGGGTTTAATCACTCAATCCTCCTTTAATCATGTTTCTCAAAGATTTGCAAGTCATCTAACAATCAACTAATACTTGATGAATGAATGCAAATATCATGAGGACTTTTGTGGGTTGTAATGGGGCTTAGGTAAGGGTAGGATTAATATGGTTTAGTAGGCTAATAAATTGGATCTTTGATTAGCTCAAGTATCCCACCTAATCCCATATCATCCCATATACATAACAAAACAACCTAACTACCCATTTATTCTCTTTCTCACATTCACTCATGCATGCTTCTTTCCAATTCAACCACATATGCATCTCTTATTTTCATTATTATTATCTTTTTTTTTTCTTTTTTTTTTCTTTTCTTTTTTTTCTTTTTCTTTTTCTTTTTCTCTCTTTTTTTTTCTATGCAAAGTATATACACCAAAATTTTTTTCTTTTATCAACACAAAGAGATGCATATGTCTTACTTAATAGATGCATGAGTGTTTACCCATTTTTCCAAATATTCTCAATGTCTCAACTAACTTTCTACCAATGTTTCCCTCAAATTCCCCCACACTTGATTAATACACACACTCAAACCCAAGCTAATCAAAGATACAATTCAAGAACATTAATGATTTTTCACTTAGGGCAAATGATGTGCTTAAAATAAGAACAAAGAGGAATTAAAAGGCTCAAAAGTGGTTTACAAAGGTAGATGTAAGGGTTGGCCATATGGTTTAAGTGAGTTTAATTTCAAGAATAGCCTCAATCATACTAGATGCATTCAAAACAACAAATATAGGATATATAGACTAAAGCAAATCAAAGATCACAATCATAAAAAGGGAGTTTATAGCACACAAGAACAAAATTTTGTGGTTGAAAATATGCAACCACACACTTTAAGCTCAAATATCACTTGGTATTTGTTCAAGCTCTTTTCTATGTTCCATTAAAAGATGCTTCAAGCAAGTTCAAAAATATGTTTTCAAATCTAATCAATGGGATGCCCACAAAGAGATTTTTTTGAAAATTCTTTGTTGTTTTACCAAACTTATTCAATCTAATCATGCAACATGAAAATAAAACTATAAGCAAGCTAAGATATATACAAGCAATCTAAGCAAAATAAAATGAAATAAAAGACTAACAAATATTCACAAAAATATAACTAATAAAAACTAGAAAATAATGCAAAGTGTTGAGAAAGAGAAATTTACGCCCCAAAAGTTGCGGATCCTCCCCCACACTTAAACGTTGCACGGTCCTCCGTGCATGCACTCAATCCGGGGGTGAAGCCACGCTCTACAAGGCTCCACCTTTAGCTGGTGGCCACCGCGGCTCCGGGTTGCTATAGAAAACAAGAATTGAGGAAAAATAAGATATGTGGGGTGATATGATAAAAGACAATGTGTGTGTATTCTAAATGCGCATAGTTTAGAATCCACACATTGATTGGGTGAAAAGGTCAACCACATAAGGAAAAGAAATAGCATGTTTCTCAATCAAGTGGCCTAGATTTCAAGTAAAGCATAAGCAAGAGTGAATGCACAAATAACCCTAGGTAACCACAACTAAAGTGAATTGAGTATATGAGATATTGGATATTGAAATTATGCAAGTGAAAGCGCAAAATTAATAGAACATGGCACAATTAACAATAACCAATTCAATGATGAAAAGAGACTACTTATTCACCCTTAGGATTAATGAAATAATCACATGTATAAGGTGCTTGTTACAAAAAGCGACAAGTCATTATAAGAATAAAATCAAGTCAACTCAAAAAAATGCAAAGCATTAACAAGGAACAAATACCTTGTTATGTGATTATATTCACTTAAGAACCATGATGACTAAGTAGTTCAACTCAATTCACTAAAGTACAAGTGCACAATTCATGATTAAGATGCCAAACAAGGATAAAGTCTAATGCATATGGTCATGACAACATATGAATCAAACTAACAATTCAATTAGGCAATCAAACAAGGCTTTAATAATTAGTGCACATATCCATCAACAATGAAATCAAAATTCAAACAAGAAGCAACCCATATCACATCAATCAACACTTGTAATTTATTTAATCATGAACAATTAAACTAAAACAAATATAATAATTAAAATCGAAATGAAATGGAATGGAAAGCAACTAGAATAAGTAGAAAAGAGGACAAAAGTAAGAGAAGAGAAGGGTGGAAGAGAGAAGAAAAGAGGAAGTAGAGAAAGGAGGAGAAAAAGAAGTAAAGTGGAAGAAAACAGGGGTGTCCGTACGCACAGGCATGCGTGCGTACGCACACTAGGTGGAAAAGGGGTTTATGTGAGCGCACAACAGCGTGCGGGCACTGCAGACAAAAGAGGGAACAAGAAGTGTGCGCGCGCACCAAGGTGTGTGCACGCACAGAAGACTATTTTTTTTTTAAAATCATGTGTGCACGCACAAGGAACCGTGCGCGCGCACAAGAGCGTAAGGGGCAGGGGTTCACGTGCACACGCTGTGCCAATGCTCCCACCAGAGTGGTTGCAAGTTGGCGTGCGGACGTACACGTCTGTGCGGCCGCACGAGAAGCGCGAAAAAGGGTATGTTTGCGTACGCACAGGTGGGTTTGCACGCACAGGTCGCAGAAAGCATAGGAACGCGTGCCCACAAGGCATGCTAGCACTGTGAGCAGAGGGCAAAATCATGTGTGTGCATGCGCACAGGTCGGTGCGCACGCACAGGAAGCAGAAAATTGCTGTTCTGTGCGCACGCACAAGTACGTGCGTCCGCACAGATGCCCTATTTTGCAAAAATTTTTCTTCAAAATTCTAAGGTACCAAGCCTTAGTTCAATTAAAACCAAACCCAAAACATGCAAGAACCCATAAATTCATGATCCAAATAAAAATTAACCTATCTAAACTCAAAATTAAACTAATTCTAAGCTAATCAATCAAACAAAAATGCAATTAAGTCAAAATATGTACAAAAGGAGAAGAGTTAGAACAATGTTACCAAGCACTTTTATTTAATGTCTTTAAGTTAGACAATTGGGAGAGCCCTTGCTATGGTGGTTTGTGCTTGACTTTCCCACCAAATGCTTGAATCTCCAATGTCCTCCGGGATCCCAATCCTAACC
The DNA here is from genome assembly GCF_000816755.2 of Arachis ipaensis. Taxonomy (NCBI): domain Eukaryota; kingdom Viridiplantae; phylum Streptophyta; class Magnoliopsida; order Fabales; family Fabaceae; genus Arachis; species Arachis ipaensis. The sequence goes on along the minus strand of NC_029790.2, from coordinate 64,586,762 downwards.
ATCAACAAAGACAACCAAAAAGCAAGCTATTTACATATTGACATATTTACAATAGCCAAAAATATACACCATTGCAACTCCCCGGCAACGGCGCCAAATTTGATAAGAGAATTTTTGCTGGTTTAGAATCAAGAATCAAGAAACCTCTTGACAAGTAATTGAGGACTAAGGCTACCTATCCTAGCCATTGACCACAAAAATATGATGATTATGAAGAGTTAATCCTACTTAGTCAACCTTACATCGAAGATAAGTCAAATAGGCATAGTTAATTTCAATCCCTACGTCCTATGTCAACACTAAGGGGTCACATAGAGTCAAGGAAAACCAAATCAACTAACTACTCTAATGTATCAAACAAGAATGGACATCAATGACTCAAGCAACACCAAAGTCAACAATTTCAAGCCAAGAATGAAGAAAAACTAAGAAAAGACTAAGCCAAGCATTTTATCAAACACTTGGTGTATATGAGAATAAAATAATATTAAAATACATTAAAATAAATGCTAAAATACCAAAAGCAAGAAAATGACAATAACAACTAAAGAAAGCAATAAATGACATAGAAACATAAATTTGCATTAATTGGAATTAATACAACAAAAGAGTGCTCATAACATAAAAGTGGTAAAATAAAGGAAATACAAGAGAAATGAAGAAGCAGAAAGTTACAATAACAATAAATGTCAAGGAAAAGTAAATGAAAATAAGAATTAAAAGTAGAAATTGCAAGAAATTAAACTAAGGAACCCTAATTCTAGAGAGAGGGGGGAGCTTCTCTCTCTAGAAACTAAGAGAAAACATAATAAAAACTAAACCTAATTGTCCCCCTTCATTCCTTTTCACTTTGGCCTTAAATAGCTTTAAAAACTGAGTTGGAATGGGTTTTAGGGGCCCAGAAATCGCCCCCAGCGGTTTCCAATTAATGAACTCACATGCAGGGACCTGTGCGGACGCACAGATGTGTTGCTGTTCTCTGACCTGTGCGGACGCACAGGTAGACTTATGTCCACTATAGCATATTATATATCAAATCGAAGCCCCGGACGTTAGCTTTCTAATGTCGCTGGAACCGCCTCATTTGGACCTCTGTAGCTCAAGTTATGACCAATTTAGTACCGAGAGGTCAGGATGGACAGCTCTCGAAATCTCATTTCTTCATGGTTTCTTCCCTTTTGCATGCTTTTCTCCTCACTTATCCAACCCATGCTTGCCTTGGAAACCTGAAATCACTTAACAAATACATCAAGGCACCAAATGAGATTAAAGTGAATAAAATTAACTAGCACGAAGCACAAAAGAGCATGTTTTCACATTTAACCACAATTTAGGAAGAAATCTCATCAGCATGCTATTTAGATGAATAAATGTGGGTTTATGTGATGAAATCCACTCAAATCAAACCAAAAGATATCGTAAAATATGGACTCATCACGTGCCCATGATGATGGATTGAACTCACAAGCTTGGCGTGCCATGCCCCTAGTACGAAGTGGCATGCCCATTGATGCTGCTTCTTCCCCTCTCCTTTGGTCAATTGTACTGGCATGCTACGCCTTGCTTGGCATGGCACACCCTTGACAACTGTTCCAAACCCCTTTCTAGAAAGTAAAGTTGGCGTGCCACGCCCAGCAGTGGCCTGCCACGCCCGTTGTAACTCCACAAGAACTCCTTTCTGGTCCATATAGTTGGCGTGCCACGCCTATCTCTGGCGTGCCATGCCCATAGTAACTCTTTAAATTTCCTTTCAAGATAATAGAGCTGGCGTGCCGCGCCCAGAAGTGACGTGCGATGTCCATTGTTAAGCTTGGAGTTCCCTCTCTGGACAATGTGCTTGGCGTGCCACGCCCAGCTCTGGCATGCCACGCCCCTTGTAGAGCTCCAAGGATTCTTCTCTGGGATAGATAACTGGCGTGCCACGCCTGGCCATGGTGTGCCACGCCCAGCAATGGCGTGCCATGCCCATAGTAAAGACCCATGACTCCTTTCTGGGAAGTACAGTTGTCGTGCCATGCCCAGCTCTGGCGTGTCACGCCCATAGTAGTTCTTCAAATTTTCTTTCTGGATATCATAACTAGTGTGCCATGCCCAATCAATGGAATTTCATGTAGTAAATGGTAGATATTATGGTACATTAGTTTGAAATGAGTTTGTGTTGAATTTCAGGTGAGAAGAGCAATAAAAGAAGGAGATGTCAAAAAAAAAAGAAGCTGGGCATGTGAAGCTGGGCATGCCACGCCACCAAACACTATGGGTGTGGCACGCCAGTCAAGGGGCGTGGCACACCAGTTTACAATTCCAGAAGAGGATTCTTGGCACTTTACAATGGGCGTGGCACGCCAGCACTTTGGCGCGGCACGCCAATTATATTTTCCAGGGAACATATTTGAAGACCACAAAAGGGGCGTGGCACGCCAAGCTGGCCATGACACGCCAACTCCCCTATAAACACTGGGCGTGCCACTTGAGTTCGAAGGCGTGGCACGCCAGTTCATTGGTCCAGAAAGGGGACTTGAAGGCTCAACACTGGGCGTGTCACTTGATGTCGAAGGCGTGGCACGCTAACTCTACTCATGTCTTGGGCGTGCCACTTGGGCTCCAGGCGTGGCACACCAAGCTTGAAGAAGTTCACACCAATAAGGGCGTGTGATGCCAGGGCATTTTGGCCAGTTTCACTGACCTTTTCTTTATGGTTTTAGGGTAGTTTCATGCACTTTCTTAGGAAATAAGCAAGTTTTGGGTAGAATTTCACTTACATCTTGATTCAAGCTAACATTGTGATTTTTATATGAATTCATGAGAATTATGCTTGAATTGAATGACAAATTGGATGATGCATGTCTCATAACTTGGACTAGAACTTTGATGCACTTTATTGCATGATTTCAGGACAAAGGAAGCAAGGAAGAACCACGTTAGCAGCCACGTTAGTCTAACTAACATGATGTCTAACGTGGAAGGGGAGCTAGCTTGCAATGTTAATGAGAAAAGTGATCACCAATAACGTCCTCGAAGCCATCATAGCCCACGTTAATTGCCACGTTAACTACATTAACATGGTAGTTAACGTGGAAGAAGAAAATGAAGCCAATGTTAGTGACACTCACTTTTGTCACTAACGTTGGACCAAGCTCATATTGGCCACGTTAAGAGCCACATTAACTCAGTTAACGTGGACTCTAACGTGGGGAAACAAAAGAATGACCAACGTTAGTGACACTCACCTTTGTCACTAACTTTGAGCTAAGCCACCTTGAGCCACGTTAGTTGCCACGTTAACTGAGTTAACGTGGACTCTAACGTGGAGGAAGCAAAGAATCGCCAATGTTAGTGACACTCACCTTTGTCACTAACGTTGGGATGAGCCACTATGAGCCACGTTAACTACTTTAACGTGGAAGCTAACGTGAGTAAAAGGGATAATGAGCCAACGTTAGTGACACTCACCTTTGTCACTAACGTTGGAGATGGCTAGCAATACCACGTTAGAAGCCACGTTAACCTAGTTAACATGAACTCTAACGTGGGAAGTAGGGGCATTTTGGAACGTTAGTGACAAAGGTAAGTGTCACTAACGTTCTCAAAGATGTGGCAAGCCTACGTTAAAGGTCACGTTAGCCACACTAACGTGAACTCTAATTCTCCCAATACTTTGATTTGGAAATACATGTGGTATAATCAGTGACCACAGTTCATCTCTTCTCATGAGCAATTAGACCAAGGAATTGGCTATTGATCTAATTTGAGAGATTGAATTACTAAGGAATTGGAATTCAATCACTTAAGATTGCCAAGGAGATCAATGAATGCATTGATTGAGGAAGAGAAGAAAATGAACTTGATCTGGAGAATGCAACATCTCCTAAGCCCAATGAACTCCCCATTTCTGATCTTACCCATTCTCTTTACTTTCTGCTATTTACTTTCATGCTAAACCCCCTTCCCATTTAAGATTCTGCAATTTACCTTCCGTCATTTATTTTTTGCAATTTACTTTCCCGCCATTTAATTTCCTGCAATTCTCAACCTAATTTCTGCTTAGCTCAACTGGAGCATTCTTCTAATTAAAGTTGCTTGACCAATCAATCCCTGTGGGATTCGACCTCACTCTATTGTGAGTTTTTACTTGACGACAATTCGGTATACTTGCCGAGGGAGATTTGTTAAAGGACAAGTTTCCGTGCATCAGCGTGCCACTTGAACTCGAAGGCGTGGCACACCAATATGTTTGACCAGAGAGTAATGGAGGGCTGAGCAACATTGGGCGTGACACTTGATGTCGAAGACGTGGCACGCCACCTGTAATTGCAATATTGGGCGTGCTACTTGGGCTCTCTAGGTGTGGCACGCCAAGCTTGAAAAGATGCAACTCTAAACACTTGGCGTGCCACTTGATGTCGAAGGCGTGACACGCCAACTTTAGCATCCAAGGGAGAAGAACAAAGGGCGTGGGACGCCAATACAAGGTTGCCAGGGGCGTGCAACTTGAATGCTGGGCGTGGCATGCCTATCACTTCTCATCCATGCACTATCAAGGTGGGCGTGGCATGCCAGTATTGTTTGCTAGATAGTGAAGATGAAGTATTATCAAGGGCGTGGCATGCCACCTACTGGGCGTGCCACGCTAGTTCAACATTCCAGAAGAAGAAGAGCAAGGGAAGAGCCTGGGCATGCCACTTGAGCTCGAAGGCGTGGCACACCAGGCTAACTAGGCAAAGGAGAAGACCCTAGGCGTGCCACTTGGAGAGCCAGGAATGGCACGCGAAACCAAGCTGAGAAGCTAGGCGTGGTATACCACTCAAACGCCAGCCACACGCTAGGCACATGCTTCATTTTATGAGTTTTTCCTTCTCCTTTTTAGTTGTAATTTTCTTTTCTCTTTTGTATTTTCTTAAATCTAGTGATACGAGTAGTATAAATAACCCCTAGAAGTACTGAAAAGGGAGTTGGGTTGGATTGGTAAGTAGTTTTAACTTTACTTTACACTTCACTTCATCTTCTCCATCTCTTGTGCTTTTCTCTAAGCTATGAGTAGCTAAATTTTCTCTCATTGGGAGAGGGAGCTCTGCTGTACTTGATGGATTAATGATAGTGAATTTCTTCTTCTCTTCATCTTCTCTTTGATTTGCTAGAAGGAATTTCGTTCTTCATGCTAGTGTTCAATCATCTTGGGAAAGATGTTGAATGCAAAATGGGTTTCATAGGAACCTTAGAAAAGAAAACATGAAACCATGCTTGAAATTCCTTCTCACAATTGAGTAGATCTGGGTTTTGGGATTGGATATGGTGACATATAATCCCCCCACTATTTGAATCTATGAGGATGTATGGTATAATCAGGGACCAAGCATATCTCTCTTCATGAGCAATTAGACCAAGGAATTGGTTGATTATTAAGATTTGAGAGATTGAATCACCAAGGGATTGGGGTTCAATCAATCATGATTGCCAAGAGGTCAATGAGTTGCATGATTGAAGATAGATGATTTAGATTTAATCCAAAGAGAATAATATCTCCTAATCCCAATGAATTTCCCCTTTTCTTATCTTCCCTATTCTTTATAGCTTTCTTTAATTTCTGCTATTCTCCATTCCCATTTATAATTTTGTCATTTATGTTCCAGCACTTTACATTCTTGCCATTTACTTTTCTGTACTCTATTTCTTTTCTTTACTTTTAAGTCATTTACATTTCTATCCATTTAGAATTCTGCAATCACAATCTCTATTGCTCAGCTTGACTAATTCATCCCTTGATTAAAATTGCTCAAATCTACAAATCTCTGTGGATTCGACCCACTCCTAGTGGGTTATTACTTGACGATATCTTAGTGCGCTTGCCAAAGAACGGATTCATTTTATATGGGGAGTGAATTCTCGTCATCAAGTTTTATGGCGCCGTTGCTGAGGATTGGTTTGAATTTGACAATGACTAAATTGATGGGTAGCTAGATTAAGCAATTTTATTTACCTTGCTAATTCCTATAATTTCCGTTTCTTATTTTCTTCTTTTCCATTTGATTTTCCAGTTGTTCATTGTGCATATTTCCATTCTTACATACTAATCTACTAATTGTTTGATTAATTGCACCAATAAAACTAACCATAAGTCTTAACAAGAGTGATTTCTTCACTTGTCTTCTACTTGCTGTTTGTTAAATGTATGACAGGTAGAAGAGGAGAAATATCATCCTCTTTTGATAGTGAACCTGAGAGGACCTTTCTTAGACTAAAAAAGGAAGCAAGAGGCAAAGGAATAGTTAGAGAGGAAGTAGTGGAGGAAGATTTAGACGTTGCTATGGAGGAAGAAGTACATAACAATGTTGGGGAAGATGCTGGCAATTATGTCGGGCAAGAAAGGAGAGTTCTAGGCTCTTACATCAACCCAAACCTGGGGAACTATGGAAGTAGCATCCTAAAATCAATAATTCATGTTAACAACTTTGAGTTAAAGCCTTAACTCATCACACCTGTTCAAAACAATTGTTCATTCGGAGGTAGTACCCAGAAAGACCCCAACCAACATCTAACCACATTTGTGAAAATATGTGACACAGTGAAGTGTGATAGTGTCCATCCTGATGTCTACAAACTGCTTTTGTTCCCTTTCTCTCTCAGAGATAAGGCATCAAAGTGGCTAGAATCATTTCCTAAGTAAAGTTTGACAACTTGGAAGTATGTTATGAATAAATTCTTAGCAAGATTCTACCCTCCATAAAGAGTCAATAGATTGAGAACTGAGGTGCAAACCTTTAGACAACAAGGTGGTGAAACACTTTATGAGGCATGGGAGAGATTCAAGGAGTTGACAAGAAAATGCCCTCCAGAGATGTTCAATGAATGGGTGCAACTGCACATCTTCTATGAGGGGCTATCATATTAGTCGAAGAAGGCTTTAGATCATTCTTCAGGAGGCTCACTCAACAAGAAGAAGACAATTGAAGAGGTCGTAGATGTCATAGAAACTGTTGCCAACAATGAGTATTTCTATGCCTCTGATAGAACTCAAAGAAGAGGAGTGATGGAGCTCAATTCCATGGATGCCATGTTAGCTCAAAACAAGGTGATCACAGTTCAATTAGCAGCCCTATCCAAGCAGATGGAGAAGAACCAAGTCTCAGTTGTTCAAGCTCAAGCACCACCACAAGAAGAGGATACTCTAGAAGTTGAATGTGAATGGGAGCAAGCCAACTATGTGAACAATTCTTCCAGACCACTGTATGATCCCAATGCCAAAACATACAACCCAAGTTGGAAGAACCACCCAAATTTTGGGTGGGAAAACCAACAGAACCACAGCCAAGATCACAAACTATACCACTCTAACAAATACAACAACCACAATCCTAACCATCAATCAAGCAACAATAGACCATACCACAGCACACAAAATGCACCCTACCACTCCAACCAACAACCATACAATAACCACCCTCAAGACGCATCATCCTCAACCCTACAACTATGTGATATCAGCAACAATTTTGCAAGATTAGAGGCTGCTATGGCACAATTGACAGGGACTATTGCCACTGTTGCAGAGAGACAAGTGTAAGCTGAAAAGAAGATAGATGCAATCCAAGAAGAGGCTAGATCCAACATGAGGAACCAAGGGGCAGCAATCTCAAAACTGGAAGCACAAGTAGGAACATTATCCAAGCAGATACCACTATCCACACATATATTTCCTAGTGATACCATGGCCAACCCAAGAGGGGAATGCAAGGCCATCACACTAAAGAGTGGGAAGTTGTGGGGGAGGCTTCCTCAAACCACAAATTGTAGGAAGAAGAAGATGCAATTGATCCAGGAACCAAGAAAGAAGAAGAGACGTCTACCCCAGCTCCACCTAAGCAAATCTTAAAGCCATATATGCCAAAAGCACCATACCCGCAAAGGCTGAGGAAAGATGGAAAGGACAACCAGTTTTCTAGATTCTTAGAGATCTTTAAGAAGCTTCAAATCAACATACCTTTTACGGAGGAACTAGAGCAAATGCCACTCTATGCCAAGTTTTTAAAAGAGCTTATCACAAGGAAAAAAAATTAGGGAGAGAAAGGAACTGTAGTGCTCACAGAAGAATGTAGTGCCATCATACAAAAGAAACTTCCCCAAAAGATGAAAGATGCTGGGAGCTTCCAAATTCCCTACATCATAGGGGACATAAGCATTAAGAAAGCATTATGTGATTTGGGAGCTAGCATCAACCTCATGTCCTTGGCCATGATGAAAAGAATGAGAATTGAGGAGGCAAAACCAACAAGAATGGCTCTTCAATTAGCTGATAGGATATTCAAATTCCCCATGGTGTGGTGGAAGATTTGTTGGTGAAAGTGGGAGAGTTTATCTTCCCAGCTAACATTGTTGTGCTTGATATGGAGGAAGAGGCTAACACATCACTCATCTTGGGAAGACCATTCTTCGCTACTGCTGGAGCTATAATTGACGTACGAAAGGGAGAGTTAGTCTTGAGACTGTAAAGAACGAAAGATTGACGGTTTAGAATTCAGAATAAATTCCCGTTGCAAGTATAGTTTCTAAACCGAGCAATCGACCTTTCTTACAAAAGTTTTGGTTGTCATAAGTAACAAACCCCTTTAAAATTGATAACCGAAGAATTTAAACCTCGGGTCGTCTTCTCAAGGAACTGCAGGGAGGTATGTTCTTATTATTGGTTATGAGTTTTGTAAATTGGGATTTTGAAAGTAAGGAACAAATAATTTAAATGACAAATAAAATAAATAAACAACTGTAAAATAAACTCTTGGCAAGGTATGAAAATTCGGAAGTCCTATCCTAGTTGTCCTTATCAATGGTGATGAGAATTATATTTTGCTCTCCACTAAGTCAATCTCTAACTATTAAGGTAAGTTGAGTGGGTAAATCAATTTAACGCCTAAAGTCCTAGTTAATTCCTAAGGAAAGACTAGAGTTATAGGGATTTAAATCAATCAGCAAGGATATCAGTTATTAATCACGATGAGTTTGACAACTCAAGAGTTACCAATTAATCAACCAAAGCCAAAAGGGGAAAATCTAAATTATTAATGTAAATAAAGGAAAGCAGTCATAATTCTGAAATACCTCAAATTATATTAAATAGAAAATTAAATCTAAACATGAATGGTTCATAAGCCAAATTGGCAATAAAAGTAATTAAAGGATAACATTAAAATAACTAAAAGCAAAAGAGAAATATAAAGTAAAAGGAATGTCGAACCTGATGAAGTGTTGAAATTCTAAATCCTTTAAGAGAAATTCTAACCCTAAAAACCTAAGAGAGAGGAGAGAACCTCTCTCTCTAAAAACTACATCTAAACTATGAAAAGTGAATAATTGAAGACATTCTAATGAATGGATGCATTCCCTCACTTTATGACCTCTAATATGTGCCTTCTGGACTTGGACTTGGGCCAAAAAGGGATTCAGAAATTGCTGGGAGCGTTTTCTATAATTTCTGGTGCGTGGCGTCTGTCATGCGTCCGCGTGGGTCACGCGGTTGCGTCATCTGGAGTTTTCCTTGTCACGCGTTCGCTTCGGTCACACGTACATGTCATTTGTGTTCTACTCTTGGCGCGTGTCCACGTCAGTCACGCGTTTGCGTCGCTGCCTTTCCGGGTTGGGCATGCGACCGCATCGTCCATGCGTTCGCGTCGCTGCCAGTTTCTTCAAAAACTCCATTTTGTGCTTTCCTTCCATTTTTGTATGTTTCCTTTCCATCCTTTAAGTCATTCCTGCCTTAGAAGATCTGAAACTACTCAACACACAAATCACGACATCGAATGGTAATAAAGGGTAATTAAAATAATTATTTTTAAAGCATAGGAAACGTGTTTTTCACATATATCACATAATAAGGAAGGGAAAGTAAAACCATGCAATTTACATGAATAAGTGGGTGAAGGGTTGAATAAGTCACTTAAATTGAGCACAATATATATCATAAAATATGGGTTTATCATAAACCTAAATGAATTATGCAATTCTAATTGTTATTCACTTGTATATAAAACTTACATGTAGTTAAATTAATTCACATTCCCAAGGAATCATATATGCATAGCCAAACCCTAGATAATGTTAAAGCACTTTTACAATTGAGATGGGTAAAAATATTTTTCAAACTTGCAAGACAATTAACAATTCAAGCAGAGATATATGGTGATGAGCTATTGAACCCTCACTGGATTTTGTGTTTACTCTCTAGTCACTCAGTGTTTATTGGGTTAATCACTCTATTCTTCTTTTTATCCTTACTTTCTATAACTTTGTTCTTCATTTAACCAATCAACAATTATAGAATACAGACATACAAAAATCATGAGGTCTTTTCCAAGGTTGTAATGGGGCCAAGGTAAAGGTAAGGGTATATGTATAGGGCTAAGTGAGCTAATAAGTGAATCCTTGATTAGTCTAAGATCTCACCTGATGAGATATTTTGGTGAAAAGCGAATCTCTCACAAAACATCACAAAACTAACCGGCAAGTGTACCGGGTCGTATCAAGTAATAAAAACTCACGGGAGTGAGGTCGATCCCACAGGGATTGAAGGATTGAGCAATTTTAGTTTAGTGGTTGATTTAGTCAAGCGAATCAAGTGTTGGTTGAGTGATTTGTGACTTGCAGCATTCTAAATCATATGTTCATGTAAGGGCTTCAGTGCTCACTAGTCCTTACATATTGGGAGTCGTAGGTCTTAGGATTTTCATCCAAATGGTATCATGGAGATCTCTTTATATGTAATCACCTTGAAGCAGCTTATAGTTTCTGTGCTTTGGCCTCGACTCTAAGTATCATGTCTCAAAGCGGCTCTTTAGATAAGCTTTCAATCAATACTCCTAAACCAGTTGGTTTTAAGGTATTAGGTGTTAAAGCACCCCTGAGGATTTACTTGCTCAAGCCTCTTTCCTTAACACACTTCAACCACAAGCATTTTACTAGGCTAACAACTCTTTGAGTCATTGTTTCTTCTTTCTTTTCTGCCTAGTAATTGATGCTCAGAGCCTTGGACCATGTTCTTTTTGTTTTTGTATTTTCTTTTCTTTCTTTTGTTTTGTTTGATGCTTCTTGGATCAATGGATTTTTGAGATTCTCCACAATACTTCTTTAAACTTCATGTCCCGCCTATGAGCTCCCATGCAAGTTTTCACAAGCATGCAACCTCAATACATTATCACACAACCAGAACCACCACTTCTCCTAATCTTTTGCTTGCCTCAAAATTGTTTAATTCCTCAATCCTTCTTTTCAAAGAACTTTCATGTGATGCATTTCTTGAAAATTGAGTGCAAACAAGTTTTGAAGATAAGAATGTTGTGAATGATCAGACACCTTGCTTATTGAATTATAAAGAAAGACTATGCTATGCAGGCAGGCAGGGGTAATTAAAAAAAACTATGCTATGCAGACAGGCAGGGTAGATCAGGATACAATCCAACTTTCAATAGCAGCAATATTTGATGTAAACAATCACTTAACAATACAACCTGTTGGAGTTCACTTGCTTTCCTTCTCATCACCATTGCTGGCCTTTATGTTCATCTTTTGTTTCTTTGGTTGATGATGCTTAATCCTTCCAAAAGCTTGTATGGTACTCTGCAGTGATATTGAAAGTTGCTTGTTCCCCAAGCACTTGGAAACAATGGTTAGTCTGCATGATTTATTTGTAGGCCTTTGAACTTACTTTGGTGTGGGAACACCAAACTTAGTACCTTGCCAATGGTTTTCATGCATCAAATCAACCATGTGTGATAATTTTTTTTTTCTTTTTCAAAATCAATAAAACTGAAAACTAGGAAACAACAAAATAGTTAACCAGTTCATCCAATATGCTTGAAGCTAGCATATTGCAGAAAGTGAGAATGTGTTTTATAATGGGATTTTGGTGGAACACCAGACTTAGAATCCTTCATTCTCCCTTAGATTGTTTTGGTGTGTAACACCAAACTTAGCTTCTTGCAATATAGATGAAGTTAATTAACCTTTTTATTAAAATAACTATGGAAAGAAAACTACCTCAGGTTGGGTTGCCTCCCAACAAGCGCTCTTTTATTGTCACTAGCTTGACATCTTGCTCTTTGATTATGGAGGCTGGAAATCATAATGCCTCAGTTTCTCTCCTCTTGCTATAGGATTCCTTTCCTCCATGACCTGCACAATCACAAACAATCCAAATGAAAATTGGATATTCTCATGCCAGAATGTAGTCAGAGGATTAGTTGACACCATGTGTCGAACAGTTGGTAAACTTGAGAGATTAATGAACGGAAATCACTTCTCTCATTTATTTATCAAGCTATGAGAATCATATTCAGCAAGATAAACCAAGGAAACTTCACTCTATTGCTAAAGTGAGGTTTCAATTAGCTCAGGCAAAAATTCAAACAGTTAGTGTGTCAGTCAAAAATTAAAGAAACCAAAAAGAAAAATTGCTTGATCTAGATCACCACTTCACTTAATCATTGTCAATCTAATCAATCCCCGGCAACGGCGCCAAAAACTTGATGAGATATTTTGGTGAAAAGCGAATCTCTCACAAAACATCAAAAAACTAACCGGCAAGTGTACCGGGTCGTATCAAGTAATAAAAACTCACGGGAGTGAGGTCGATCCCACAGGGATTGAAGGATTGAGCAATTTTAGTTTAGTGTTTGATTTAGTCAAACGAATCAAGTGTTGGTTGAGTGATTTGTGACTTGCAGAATGTAAATTGCATGAAATTAAAGAAAGCAGAGAATTAAATTGCTGAATCTTAAAGAACAAGAAATTAAATGGCAGAAACTTAAAGTGCAAGAAATGTAAATTGCGGAATCTTAAAGTGCAAGGAATGCATAAAACCTCATGAAATGGCATGAATTCATATATGGTTGGTTCAATCAAGGGAAACATAAAAATCTACTCAATTAGCTTGCTTGTGGCTCAAGAAAGTGCATAATTCTAATGAAAACACAAGAAAAAGACTAACTAAAATGGGCTAGGATGACTTGTCATCATCACCTAACATACATATTTTGTAATTCAAAGCTTCTTAACCTATTTGCCTAAATTTTCTCACTTTTTATTGCAAGCTCATGCATTAACTTTAATTTTATCCCATGTGCATTGGTTCTTTTTATTTTGCAATTGGGAAATTTTTGTATCCCCTAAATTAAATACCGAAAATAAAATATTTTTTTTTGCACATGGTAATTCAGTTGTTTTGGTTTTACATGAGCATGCTTCCCAAATTTTTATTTTGAAACATCTTTATTATTTTTAACTTTCTACCTTTGTTTCTATCATCCATGTTCTCATAAAGGTTCCCACACTTAAATAATACCCAATTTCTATCTTAAGCTAACCAAGGATTCAACTTGGGATTTTATTTTATTTTTCTGCTTAAGACTAGTAATGTGGTTTATAGAACAAGAGGGGATTAAAAAGTTCAAGGGGGCTAACAAGGGTGATGTAAAAGGTAGGGTAATTTGGGATAAGTGAGCAAATATTTCAAGCAATGGCCTCAATAATCTCTTAGTATGTATCTATATTCTATATTGGACATATAGATTAAAACAAAGCAAAGAACATCAGAATAAAAAGGGGGGTGAAACACACAGGAATGAAATTTATGGTTTGAATGTAACCATACAATTAAGCTCAAAACTCACAGGCTGTGTGTTCTCTAGCTCAAAAATCATATATCAGTTATACATGTCATGCAAGTAAAAATTAAGAGTTCCCATTATTCTCAATGTAAACCTTAGGGTGGCTTTTAAAATTTTAGTGTTCCTCCTTGATGAAATGTTGTTAACTAACTAACATGTTATGCTATATTTACAAGGTGTGTGGATTGTTTTAAATTACTAAAGTCTCTAGTTTACTTCTTTTATTTTCAATTTAAACCAAACTATCATATGCTAAAAGGGTAAACTATACTAATTAATCCACATATTCTATAACTAATAAGTTTAGAATTGCAAACTAAACTAACTGGCTATGGTATAAACTAAAATGCAAAATGCGGAAATAGAGTAAAAATACATGAAAAGAACAATGTATAAGTACTGAAAGTTAAAAATAAAAAATAAAGATAAAAATACAGAAAAATAACCAAAATAAAATAAAAGAGTCTGTAGTGGTTCACCAAAAAGATATGCCAGAGATGGCGACCTCCCCACACTTAAAATAACGCATCGTCCTCGATGCTTACTCAAGCTGGGTGTGAAGAAGTGTCATCACTGGAAGGATGGGCTGCTGGAGTCTCGATGGTGGCCTGAGGATCTACAGACTGGATGAGGGTAGGAGGATCTGTCTGCTACAGTAGAGGCTCTGACTGGATAGGAATCTCTGCATCTGCGGCCTGAATCTGCTGTGGCACCTCCTGCTATGGTGCAGCCTGCTCTGGTCCTGCCTGTACAGCCTGGGTAGGTGTCTCCTCCGCGTGATCGTCCTCTTCCACCTTAGATGTATCAGAAGGGGTGTCAGGGTCGGAGGGGATGTCGCCGCTGGATCAGATCATCAACTTGACGTGCTCATAGCGTCGCTTGTTGTGACGCTCCATACGATCCAAGCGGGCGAAGAGTCGATGCACCAAATGATAAATAGGCTCAGGAGCAGGTGAGGGTGCAGTGGGTGGGGCTGGTGCAGCAGTGGAAGAAGAAGGGGCAGCTGAGGGTGTGGCTGTCTCATCAAAAGCAGTAAGGAATGGAGGTCTATAGCCCAAGGCCTGAAACTTCCTGATGTGAGGAATGATCTTCTTGCAGTCTGCAGCAGGTGGCTTCTCATCAGCAACCTCCCAAGGCACGTCAGCTCGACGGCCTAGCTGGGTGACCAGGTAAGAGAAAGGAAGGGTGCCTCTGACATAGACCCTGGCCATATAGTGCCGGATGAATCGTGGCAGATACAGGTCCCTACCCTCCAGCTCCGTCTCATGAGTGCTCGGCATAACAAAGTTGCTCAGGATCTGGTGCTAGAGCCGAGCCTCATCATTCAGATGCATAAGCTTGATTCCTTAGGCATTGTGGTGTTCTTACCCATGACCCATGGGACAGTAGGGTCAAGGGCTATCCTCTCCTTGACAACATCCGAGTCGAATCGCATAAACCTCATATCCTCTTCAGCCTTTTGGTAACCGTCAAGCTGATCTGACTTAGGCTGAAGGCGCAGAATATCCTCAATGGCCTCTTCAGTGACCAGTGTTTGTTTCCCTCTGAGGTTCAATGCATCCAGGGAAGTCTTGAAATAGTTGTAGTAAAACTCTCTTACCCAGGAAGCATTGACCTCAGTCAAATTTCTCTCCAAGAAGAACCAGCCTCTTTGTTTGATCTGATCGGAGGTGTACTGCTATAGTTCTTCTGGAATTTTCAGAGTCCTCTCCAGGTACAGATTTCTGGAGGTGGCAAACTCTGGATACTTCAGCTCACAGTATCGGTTTGCAAACTTAATGGGATCATTGGCAGGGAGGAGCTGGTCAGCCTTCTCCTGTGGGGTAAAGTGCTTTTCCAGCCAGGAGTCATCATGCATAATGTCCAGGATAGACATAGAGGATTCACCTCTTTTCTGTTTGCCAGTTGTGGCTTTGCCTTTTCCTTTTCTTTAAGGGTCAGACATCCTGAAAAAGCAGAAATCTAGGATATAATAAAAACCGGAAAACAAGTAGGCAAATAACAAGATAAGCACATAGTGGCAAAGGAGCAGTAGAATTATGAAATGAGTTGAATAATTGTGCATTTTGGATTGTTTCGAAGTTAAAAAGCGGATATGAGAAATTACAATCCAAAATATGTTATAAGTAGAATACCTGTTAATTAGAAAAAACAATAATCATGCCATGAGTGAAAAATTGAATGAGTTAGTTTAAAAGCAAAGGGAGAAGTTGGAAAGTTAAAATTGGTGAAAAGTGAAAATGTGGAAAGCAGTGAGTTAGGAGAAAGAAAGTTAAAGTAAGTGGCATTGAGAATTGTTTCCTAAGTAACAAGAAATTCATAAATTTAAAGACTAGTCAACTCATATTCAAAAAATATCAGGTTATTGATGATGATTCAGAAAGATATAAAAATAGCAAAAATTAAAATCGAATCATCAAAAGTGCAATTTATTAACCAGGAAATCGAAAGGAATAAGAATGCTGGCCCGTGCATTCATGAAGTGGTTTGGGAAAAGCAAAGGAATGCCAAATGCAAATTGCCAAAACCAAAACATGAATGAAAATCAAAACAATTTACAGAAAATTGGGCAGCATTCCGGCTAAAATCGGATGTTCCTGGGAAATAAACAGCAAGCAGAAAAGTTCATATAAATTAAAATAAAGCTTTAATTACATATGCAGAATATGAACATGAAATAGCAGTGTAAAAAGCAGCATGGAACAGTAAAGAACAGCATATGAATAGGATTAACATCACAGCAACAGCAGAATTGCGAAAATTATAAAACAAGTGGCAAGAACAGCACAATTAATCAGGCATAAATCCACTAACCACATCCTAGCTACCTAACCACCTAGAATCCACTACAAACATGCATCTCTAACTAGCCTAATTTGAACATAATTGGAAAAATATGCAACTAACTACGAATGAAAGGAAAATGGCGATCGGTGGAACCTGGTAGGCGTATGAACGAAGCTAGGGAACAGAAAGATGGCGGTGGTGAAGTGGCAGAGCTGGGAGGGGGCACGGCGGCGCGGTAGCAGAACAGGGTGGCGCGGTGGTGGGTGGCTGTTTGCGGTGGCAGGGGGTTTCGGGTAGGGTTAATGGTGGAGGGGGTGGTTTAAGAAGAATGGGGGTAAGGGTGGTTGTAATGGATGGCGCGGCGGTGGTGGCGGTTGGTGTGGCGGTGGTTGGCCGCGGTGGGGTGGGCATCGCGGTTCTGGCTGGGTGGGCGACGCTGGTGCAGTGGTCAGGGGTGGTTGGCGATGGGTGCAGAGGAAGGAGGGAGAGAGAACAGAGGGGGTTCAGAAAAGAGAGTGGGGCGCAATGGGGATAGGGTTTTGCGTCACTGGGGTTAATGAATTTGAATCCACGCGATCGCGTGGATAGGGTGGAATGGGGTTGACGCGATCGCGTGAGTGACGCGATCGCATGGAATGGGTAAAAGGATGAATGATGCGGTCGGGTGAGGCACGCGACCGCGTCGTTGGAAATTGTGCTAAACGCACAATTCCAGCGTCGTTTCAGAGCAACTCTCTGTCTCCATTGGGGTGCCATAATATCCACGCGACGCGAACGCGTCTCTCACGCTTTCGCGTGGGATGAGTTGTTGTGCAAGTGACGCGTTCGCGTGATGGACGCGAATGCGTGAGCCGTTTTGTGCTAAACGCACAACAGCCGCACGATTCCAGCCCCAGATTTCTGGGCGTTGGATTTTTACCCCAATTTCTAGATCACACATTTGAGTGATTGATGCAGGCGCGTGGGGGGTAGTTCTCGCAACTGACGCGAACGCTTTAGCGATGCGGTTGCGTCGCACGCCTTCCTCTTTTTTTTTTTATATGCAGGTATGCAATTATGCAGTATGAAATACTAATGTGAATTCTATGAATAACATACAGGTTCAATAAAAATAATATAATATAAGATCAAAGAGTACGAAATAGAAATTGAAAAAGAAAAGACCATACCATGCTGGGTTGTCTCCCACCTAGCACTTTTAGTTAAAGTCCTTAAGTTGGACATTGGATGAGCTTCCTGTTATGGCGGCTTATGCTTAAATTCATCTAGGAATCTCCACCAATGTTTGGAACGCCAACAGCCTCCGGTATCCCAAACTAGGCATGTGAAGCTTTTGAGCAGCTTCAGACAGGTATTCAGGCTCCCGGGGTGACGAATGTCAGAATAGATTCCAGGATCCCAAACTTTGCTTTTAAATCCGCCTTTGTCCTGATCTATATGCTTCCATCCGGGCAGTTTAAAAATTGTATTCTCACCAAGGTCACCAAACGTCTTCCGTGACCCATTCAATTGAACTTGATACCAATCCTTGCACTTCGAATTGAAGCGTGGAACCTTATTGAATCTTGTACACCAGCTCCGAGTGCGAGCCATTTCCCTCTTACTCTTAAAGCCGCAGAGAGCTCTAAGCTGGCCATCTGTTTCAAGCAACCCATATTCAAGTGGAAAAGTAAAGATAAAGGTTAAGGATTGTACTCACTTGAAGCTTGTATTAGGTGGTAATGGCCTTGGGATAGGTGTTTCCAGTGGTTCTATAAGTTCTACTCCCTTGTAATCTTCTGTGAATTCCTCCACTTCTTTGCAAGATTCTTCAGCTGCAACTGTGTCCTGATCAAAATATTCTACCTCGACATCATCTTCGTATTCACTTGGGTAAGGTTCTACAGGCTCAAGGAATTCAGTTGTGGATGTGAATTCGTGACTAGGAGAGCTTGATTCAAGATCGTCACTGCCAATGGAATCAACTTCTTGGTCTGTTCCGTCCAATTTTCACAAGGCATATGCTGTGGAGGTTGTGCACTGTCCTCCTTGGCATCAATTTTGGACTTCTAAGCGGAATCCTCTATGGTTCTTGATTCCCATGGAGGTTCAACATCTCCTAAATCTTCAACTACTTCCTCCTCTACAACTATCATGGCTTCCTCTACTCGTTCCAGTACAAAGCCATGCTCCTCATTGTCCACCGAGGTTTCTAGTGTCTCCTTCATGCTACCCTCTTCTTTTGATTCTCCACATGCAGCCATGGGAGTACCTTGAGTTCTTAGATGTCGGGAAGCTATTAAATTTACTACCTTAGTCACGGCAGTAGTGAGTTCCAGTACGCCTTTTTCTATCTTTGCTTGCCCTTGAAGAAGAACACGAAGTTTGTCATTCACTAGAGGTTGGGGTGGGTGTGAGGTTTCATTGGTTGGGGGAGAGGGTTCAAAATAAGAATGTGGTGGTTCTTGGGAGTAATTGGATTGGGATTGTGGTGGATAAGGGTCATATGGTGGTGAATGGTGAAAAGGAACTTATGAGTGTGGTGGTTCAAATCTATGTTGAGAGGATGGTCTATAAGCACAGGGTGGGACTTGTTGGTAATTGCAAGGTGGTCTACCATGTCTATTAGCTTGGTATGCATTGTATAGTGGTCCTCGTCCATGATATCTTGGAGGGTGTTGTTGCCTAAAGGGTTGATCAGATCCTCTTGGCTCCATCCATCCTTGATTACTCTGACCTTGATGCATGTTCCTGCTATAACTTCCGTTCCTTTCAACCATATTAGAACCAAACTCAAAGCGAGAGGGGTGAAAATTCATAGTAGCTAATAAAAATAAAAAGGGAAAAAACAAAAACAAATAAAAAAATATTTACAATAACCAATAATAAGGCACACGTTTGCAGATCCCCGGCAACGACGCCATTTTGAAGAACGGAAGATTGACAGTTTCGAATTCAGAATAAATTCCCGTTGCAAGTATAGTTTCTAAACCGAGCAATCGACCTTTCTTACAAACGTTTTGGTTGTCACAAGTAACAAACCCCTTTAAAATTGATAACCGAAGTATTTAAACCTCGGGTCGTCTTCTCAAGGAACTGCAGGGAGGTATGTTCTTATTATTGGTTATGAGTTTTGTAAATTGGGGTTTTGAAAGTAAGGAACAAATAAAATAAATAAACAACTGTAAAATAAACTCTTGGCAAGGTATGAAAATTCAGAAGTCCTATCCTAGTTGTCCTTATCAATGTTGATGAGAATTATATTTTGCTCTCCACTAAGTCAACCTCTAACTATTAAGGTAAGTTGAGTGGGTAAATCAATTTAACGCCTAAAGTCCTAGTTAATTCCTAAGGAAAGACTAGAGTTATAGGGGTTTAAATCAATCAGCAAGGATATCAGTTATTAATCACGATGAGTTTGACAACTCAAGAGTTACCAATTAATCAACCAAAGCCAAAAGGGGAAAATCTAAATTATTAGTGTAAATAAAGGAAAGCAGTCATAATTCTGAAATACCTCAAATTATATTAACTAGAAAATTAAATTTAAACATGAATGGTTCATAAGCCAAATTGGCAATAAAAGTAATTAAAGGATAACATTAAAATAATTGAAAGCAAAAGAGAAATATAAAGTAAAAGGAATGTTGAACCTGATGAAGAGTTGAAATTCTAAATCCTTTAAGAGGAATTCTAATCCTAAAAACCTAAGAGAGAGGAGAGAACCTCTCTCTCTAAAAACTACATCTAAATTAAGAAAAGTAAATAATTGAAGACATTCTAATGAATGGATGCATTCCCCCACTTTATGACCTCTAATCTGTGCCTTCTGGACTTGGACCTGGGCCAAAAAGGGATTCAAAAATTGCTGGGAGCATTTTTTGTAATTTCTGGTGCGTGGCGTCTGTCACGCGTCTGCGTGGGTCACGCGGTCGCGTCATCTGGAGTGTTCCTTGTCACGCGTTCGCTTAAGTCATGCGTACGCGTCATCTGTGTTCTGCTCTTGGCGCGTGTCCGCGTCAGTCACGCGTTTGCGTCGCTGCCTTTTTCGCGCTGGGCATGCGACCGCGTCGTCCATGCGTTCGTGTCGCTGCCAGTTTCTTCAAAAACTCCATTTTGTGCTTTCCTTCCATTTTTGTATGTTTCCTTTCCATCCTTTAAGTCATTCCTACCTTAGAAGATCTGAAACTACTCAACGCATAAATCACGGCATTGAATGGTAATAAAGGGTAATTAAAATAATTATTTTTAAAGCATAGGAAACATGTTTTTCTCATATATCAGATAATAAGGAAGGGAAAGTAAAACCATGCAATTTACATGAATAAGTGGGTGAAGGGTTGAATTACTCACTTAAATTGAGCACAATATATATCATAAAATATGGGTTTATCAGACTGCATGAAGAGAAAATGGTATTCAATGTTTTCAAGGCAATGATCTATCCAAAGGAGTCCATTGGTAAATGCATGATGGTGGACACAATGGAGAAGCTAGTCTAAGGAGTCCTAGAGGAATAACACTATGAGGAAATTATGGAGCAAGATCAACAAGCATGATATGGTGAACTACCACAAGAAATCATATAAGACCCAATCATGTTAAACAAGGCAAGCAAGAAGGAGGTAGAAGCACCAAAGTTGGAGTTGAAGATCCTGCCTCCAACCTTGAAGTATGCCTACTTGGGTGACAACAACACATATCCAGTTATCATCAACTCAAACATGAGCAGAGAGCAAGAAGAGGAGCTTATCAATGTGTTGAGACAACACAAGGATGACATAGGATGGACACTCTCTAATCTGAAGAGGATTATTCGTTCATTGTGCATGCATAAAATCCTCCTTGAGGAAGGTGCTAAGTCTTCAAGACAGCCACAAAGAAGACTTAATCCAACAATGAATGAAGTGGTGCAAAAAGAGGTGTTGAAATTGTGGCAAGCAGAGGTAATCTACCCAATCTTAGACAGCCCTTTGGTGAGCCCAATGGAAGTAGTTCCAAAGAAGGGAGGAGTCACTGTTGTGCCTAATGAAAGAAATGAATTAATACCAACAAGAACAGTGACTGGGTGGCGCATGTGCATAGATTATAGGAAGCTCAATGAAGCCACAAGAAAGGACCACTTTCCTCTACCCTTCATGGATCAAATGCTAGAGAGGTTTGCCGGACATGAATACTACTATTTCTTGGATAGATACTCAGGTTACAATCAGATTGTAGTAGACCCCAAATAACACGAGAAGACTTCCTTTACTTTTCCTTATGGTGTTTTTGCATATAGGAGAATGCCCTTTGGATTGTGCAATGCACCTACCACATTCCAAAGGTGCATGCTCTCCATATTCTCTGACATGATTGAAAGGTTTATTGAAGTGTTTATGGATGACTTTTCTGTATTTGGTGATTCATTTTCTAAGTGCTTGCACTATCTTACCTTGGTGCTAAGGAGATGTCCAACCTAGTTTTGAACTAGGAAAAGTGCAATTTTATGGTCACTGAAGGGGTGGTTCTTGGTCACAAAATCTCCATAAGAGGTATAGAGGTGAACAAAGCTAAGGTGGAAGTAATTGAGAAATTACCCCCACCTTGCAATGTCAAAGTAATTAGAAGTTTCTTAGGGCATGCTGGGTTTTATAGAAAGTTTATTAGAGATTTTTTAAAGATTGCCAACCTCTAAGTAACTTGCTTGTCTCTAATGTACCTTTTATCTTCGATAGAGAATGCATGCAAGCCTTTGATGAGCTTAAAAACAGACTCTCTTCTGCACCTATTGTAGCACCACCTAGATGGGATTTACCTTTTGAATTGATGTGTGATGCATCAGATTTTACTGTTGGTGTTGTCTTAGGACAGAAGAAAGATAAGCTAGTACATGTTATCTATTATGCTAGCAAAGTTCTTAATGAAAATCAAAGGAACTACACCACTACAGGGAAGGAACTACTTGCTATAGTCTTTGCATTTGATAAGTTTAGAGCATATCTTATTGGCTCTAAAGTCATTGTGTTTACTGATCATGCAACTCTTAAATATTTGTTGACTAAGCAAGAATCTAAGCCTAGACTAATAAGATGGGTCTTGCTACTCCAAGAGTTTAACATTGAGATTAAGGATAGAAGTGGAGCAGAGAACAAAGTGGCTGACCACTTATCAAGGATCCCAATTGAGGAAGATGAAGTACATAACCTTGCAGTGAATGAGAGCTTTCCGGGATGAACAATTGATGATGATCCAAGAAGCTCCCTGGTTTGCGGACATAGCCAATTTCAAGGCTATTGGAGAGCTACCATCCAACATCAACAAGAATATGAGAAGAAAGCTCATCAATGATGCTAAGCACTACATTCAGGATGAGCCTTATCTATTCAAAAGATGTGTTGATGGGATCTTAAGAAGATGCATTTCTCATGAGGAAGGGCAAGAGATCCTTTGGCATTACCATGGATCCACATATGGAGGACACTTTAGTGGAGAAAGGACTACAAAAAAAAGGTGCTACAGTGTGGGTTCTTTCGGCCAACAATATTCAATGATGCAAAAGAGTTTGTGACAAGGTGTAATGAATGTCAAAGAGTTGGCAACCTACCCAAGAAAAATGAGATGCCACAGAAATCCATTATGGAGTTGGAATTGTTTGATGTTTGGGGGACTGATTTCATGAGACCATTCCCACCCTCATACTCAAACAATTACATATTGGTGGCTGTGGATTATGTGTCAAAATTGGTAGAGGCTATAGCTACTCCAATAAATGATAACAAGGTGGCGATCAATTTCTTGAGGAAGAATATATTTAGCAGATTTGGGGTTCCAAGAGCTCTTATAAGTGATGGGGGGACTCACTTTTGCAAGAAGCAACTTGAGACACTCCTCCTAAAATATGGTGTCAAGCACAACGTAGCAATCCCATACCACCCACAAACCAATGGTCAAGCTGAAATTTCAAATAGAGAGCTCAAGAGAATCCTTGAGAAGACTGTTGGGAACTCAAGAAAGGATTGGTCTAAGAAGCTAGATGATGCACTATGGAATTATAGAACAGCCTTCAAGATACCAATTGGCATGTCTCCATACCAATTAGTGTTTGGAAAGGCTTGTCATCTACCAGTGGAGCTTGAGCATAGAGCATTTTGGGCTCTAAAGATGTTAAACTTTGACAATCAAGCTGCTAGCCTATGAAAATGCCAAAATCTACAAGGAAAACACAAAGAAGTGGCATGATCAAAAGCTATCAAGAAGAGAGTTTGTAGAAGGTCAAAAAGTGTTGTTGTATAACTCAAGGCTCAAGTTCTTCCTAGGGAAGCTCAAGTCAAGATGGTCTGGACCCTTCACAATCCTAAAGGTTTCTTCCTATGGTCATGTAGAGCTTATGGAGGACAAGACATAGAGGACTTTCACTGTCAATGGCCACAGACTCAAGCATTATTTGGGGGACTCATTGGATGAGCAGAGAGTGAGCTACAACCTCAGCTAAGAGGAAGAAACGTCAAGCTAGTGACGTTAAAGAAGCGCTAGTTGGGAGGTGATGAGTCCATATTTTACGATATATTTTGGTTTGATTTGAATTAATTTCATCACATAAACCTGCATCTATTCATCTAAATAGCATGCTTTTGAGATTTCTTCCTAAGTTGTGCTTGAAAGTGAAAACATGCTCTTTTGTGCTTAATTTAGTCAATTTTAATTCTTTAATCCCATTTGGTGCCTTGATGTATTTGTTGAGTGATTTCAGGTTTTCAAGGCAAGTATGGGTTGAAGAAGTGAGGAAAAGAACATGCAAAAGGGAAGAAACCATGAAGAAATGGAGTTTTGAATTTCTAGCACCTATGCGTACGCACAAGTACGCGTGCGTACACAAGAGCGATTTGCGAGCGATGCGTACGTGTGACCCACGCGTACGCGTGGATGGATTTTTTGCCAGGCGACGCGTACGCGTGTCCCACGCGTACGCGTGACTCGAGTTACGTCAGCTCATTAGTTGCAAATCGCTGGGGGCAATTTTTGGGCCTCCAGAACCCAGTCCAACTCATTTCTGGAGCTGGGCAGACCAAAGGAAAGCTGAATGAAGGGGGGCAATTAGGGTTAGCTTTTGTTTTGTTTTCTCTTAGTTTCTAGAGAGAGAAGCTCCCCCCTCTCTCTAGAATTAGGTTAGGTTTAGTTGATTTCTCTTTAATTTCTGTCTTTAATTCATATTTTAATGTAGTTTCATTTATGTCTCTTTACTTTATTGTCTTAGTTCTCTTACTTCTTCTACTTAATTTCTCATTTTTGTCATTTTCATGTTATTGGATACTCTTGTTAACTTTAATTTTAATTAATGCAATTTATGTTTCCATGTCATTTATTGCTTTCTTTAGTAGTTATTGTTATTTTCTTACTTTGGTAGCTTTAGAATTTATTTTAATGCATTTTAATATTATTTTATTTTCATGCACACCAAGTGTTTGATAAAATACTTGGCTTAGTTTTCACTTAGTTTTTCTCCACTCTTGCCTTGAAATTGTTGACTTTGGTGTTCCTTGAGTCATTAATGTCCAGTCTTGTTTGATACATTAGAGTAGTTAGTTGATTTGGTCTCCCTTGACTCTATGTGACCCCTTAGTGTTGACATAGGACTTAGGGATTAAAATTAACTACACCTATTTGACTTATCTTCGATGTAAGGTTGACTAAGTAGGATTAACTCTTCATAATCATCATGTGTTTGTGGTCAATGGCTAGGATAGGTAGCCTTAGCTCTCAATTGCTTGCCAAGAGGTTTTCTTGCATTATAAGTTTTATTTCCTTGCATTTAATTGCTTGACTTTTATTGTTTTGATTTTTAATTCCTTGCATGTTTATTTGATGGTTTTGACTTTAATATCTCGCATGTTTAATTTTCGCACTCTTGGTTGAGAAATTGGGTGTTTGGGTGGAATTGAGTTGTGGATGTCCATTCCGCATTGTGTGAGAATGGTTAATTGGTTTGGTTTCCATTGACGCTAGTCTTTCACTAAGTAATTAGTGAGTTGACTAGGACTTATGGATTGAGATCAATTACACTTTTTTGAATAATTCTCAATGAGGATTAACTAATTTGCATTGATTCCACACAATTGCCATGTTTGTGTCCACAACTAGGATAGGAAACCTAGATTACCCACTTCTTGCTAAGAGTTCTTTAATTGCTTTCTTTTCAATTCCTTGCATGCTTGTTTCAATTCCTTGCTATTTACATCTCTTGCCCTCTTACTTTCATTCCCAATTCCCCATGCTTTCTCTCAGAGCCAACGATTATACACTTAATTGCAACTCCTAGGAAAGATGACCCGGGAGCTAAATACTCTCAGTTATTTTGTATTGGATTTAATATTTGTTCTTGAGAATTCATTGCTGGTTTGGACTATGCTACCAACAAATTGATTCTAGTTTTGATTGATTCCGAACCGACATAAAATTCTCTTAAATCCAAATCGACACCAATTCTCAACTCATCAAATTTTTGGCGCCGTTGCTGGGGAGTTGCAATGTTGTTGTTGTTGGCTATTGTAAATATGTTAATATGTAAATAACTTGCTTTTTGGTTGTTGTTGTCTTTTGTTAGGATTGGGATCCCGGAGGACATTGGACATTCTAGCATTGGTGGGGAAGTCAAGCACAAGCCACCATAGCAAAGGCTTTCCCAATTGTCTAACTTAAAGACATTAAATAAAAGTGTTTGGTAACATTGTTCTAACTCTTCTCTTTTTGTATATGCTTTGACTTATTTGCTTTTTGTTATGCGTGATTAGCTTATAATTAGTTTAATTTTGGGTTACTTATGTTAATTTTGGTTTGGATCATGAATTTATGGGTTCTTGCATGTTTTGGTGTTGAATTTTGGTTGAGCTAAGGCTTGGTGCCTTAGAATTTTGAAGAAAATTTTTGGGAAAAACAGGGCATTGTTGTGCGCACGCACACAACAACGAAAATTCACCTTCTGTGCATTAGCACCCAACTGTGCATACGCACACAAGCCTTTATGACATCTGTTCGCAGTGCCAGCACGCCTTGTGTGCGCGCATTCCCCTGTTTTCTCCGCCCTGTGCGTGCGCACGTACCTGTGCGT
Organism: Arachis ipaensis; assembly: GCF_000816755.2. Taxonomy (NCBI): domain Eukaryota; kingdom Viridiplantae; phylum Streptophyta; class Magnoliopsida; order Fabales; family Fabaceae; genus Arachis; species Arachis ipaensis. The sequence continues at coordinate 64,560,263 of NC_029790.2, read as the reverse complement.
GCGCACCGATGCCCTTTTTCGCACTCTTTGCGCGAGCGCACAAGGCGCACGCCAACTTGCTTCCCTTCTGGTGGGAGCATTGGTGCAGCCTGTATGTATGAACCCCTGCCCTCTTATGAACCCCTGTCTGCAGTGTTTGCATGGATAGTGCGAACGCACAACCCATTTGAGTTTTCTCATTGACGCGTACGCGTCACCGCACATTTTCTCCACCTCACGCGTGCGCGTCCCTTAGGCGTACACGTCGACCTTTGTTTTCGCAATAACCACGCGCACGCGTCCTTTACGCGTACGCGTGACGTACGCACATCTGTTTGTGCATATGCACGCCCCTGATTTCTCACCTTTACACTTCTTTTCTTCTCTTCTCTCTACTTCTTCTCTCATTTTCTCTTCCACCCCTCTCTTCTCTTGCTTTTGCCCTCTTCTCTACTTGCTCTACTTTGTTTTGTTTACATTTCATTTTTTTGGTAATTATATGAGTTTTTGTTTAGTTGTTCTTGATTAAATAAATTGCAAGTGTTTGATTGATGTTGATTGTTGGGTTGCTTCTTGCTTGAATTTTGGTTTAATTGTTGATGAATATGTGCACTGAGCATTAAGTGTTTGTTTAATTGCCTATATATATATATATATATATATATATATATATTGTTAGTTTGATTTATATGTTGTAGCTACCATATGCATTAAACTTTTTCCTTGTTTGGCATCATGAATTGTGCACTTTTACTTTAGTAAATTGAGTTGAGCTACTTAGTCATCATGGTTCTTAAGTGAATATAATCACATAACATGGTATTTGTTCCTTGTTAATGCTTTGCATTTTTTTGAGTTGACTTGACTTGACTCTTATCAAGACTTGTTACTTTTTGTAACAAGCACCTTATACATGTGATTATTTACTTATTCCTAAGGGTGAATAAGTAGTCTCTTTTCATCATTGAATTAGTTGTTGTTGATTGTGCCGTTTTCTATTCACCATGCTCTTTCACTTGAACAATTTCAATATCCAATAGCTCAAATACTCAATTCACTTTAGTTGTGGTTACCAAGGTTGTTTGTATCTTGGTTGTTACTTATTCATCACTTGCAACCTAGACCACGTAATTGAGGAACATGCTATTTTTTTTCCTTTTGTGGTTATTGTTTTATTCGATCAATGTGTTGTGTTCTACATTGTGCGCGCATTTAGAATACACACATTGCCTTTTATCATACCATACACATCTTACTTTTCCTCAATTGTTGTTTATTTGTTTATACAAAGCAATCGGAGCCTCCAGAGCCCACCACCTGAAGGTGGAGCCTCACGTCCCTTCATCCCCCGGATCGTGTGCATGCACGGGACACCTTGCATTATTTAAGTGTGGGGGAGGATCGCCAAATTCAAGGGGGTAAGATTTCTTTTCTTAGACACTTTGCAATACTCTTTTTGTTCTTTTTGTTCAATTTTTGCAATTTTTGTTCTTCTTTGCATTTTGTTTGGGTTGGTTTGTTTGTATATATCTCTTTAATGCTTATAGTTATACGATAGTAAATATTTGCATGTTGCATGTTAGAATAAATAAGTCTTGGTAAAACAAGAAAGAATTTTCAAGAAATCTCTTTTAGGGCGTTCGATTAGTTAGATTTGACAACATGTTTTTGAACTTGCATGAAGTATTCTTTGTCATGGAACATAGAAACGAGCTTGAAGAAAATACCTAGTGAGATTTGAGCCTTAATTGTGTGGTTGCGCATTATCAACCACAATTTTTATTCTTGTGTGTTATACTCCTTTTATAATTGTAATCTTAGATTTGCTTTAATCTTTATGTCCTATATTTGTTGTTTTGAATGCATTTAGTATGATTGAGGCCATTCTTTGAATTGAACTTACTTAACCCATATGGCCAACCCTTACATCTACCTTTGTAACCACTTTTGAGCCTTTAATTCCCCTTTTTTTCTAATTTTAAGCACATCATTTGCCCTAATCAAAAAACCATTAATGTCCATGTATTGTATCTTTGATTAGCTTGGTTTCGAGTGTGTGTGTTAATCAAGTGTAGGGAGAATTTGTAGGAAACATTGGTAGTTAGTTGTCTTTGGGTGTTCATTGAGAATATTTGGAAAAATGGATAATCACTCATGCATCTACCACTTAAAACATATGCATCTCTTTTTAAGAAAACTTTTTTGTATAAACTGTGTTTATAAAAAAAAAGAGAAGATAAAGAAAATAAAAGAAAAGAAAAAAAAGAAAAAAAATAAAAATAAAAATAAAAGATGCATATGTGGTTGAATTGGAAAGAGAATGCATGAGTGAGTGTGAAAAAGAGGACAAATGGGTAGTAAGGTTGTTTTGTTATGTATATTGGATGATATAGGATTAGGTGAGATACTTGATGTACGAACTTTTGTTGATATAGAATTTCTCAATTGAATTCTCATTGCAAGTATAGTTCTAGACCAACAAAGAGTCCTCACATACAAAAATTTAGGTTGTCACATGTACAAACCCCAAAAAAGAATTAACCGGAGTATTTGGACTCCGTGTCGTCTCACGAGGAATTTCAATGAAGTGAATGATTATTGGCTATGAAGGAACAAGGGGGTATGATTGATAAAGGGGCAAGGAAGTAAATGGACAAGAATTTAAATGACAAGAAGAGTAAATCAAGCAAGTAACTAAAGAAAGCAAGCAATAACGAGAGACATTCATGGCAAGAATTGAGATCATAGGCTTTCTATCCTAGTCATACATTGATTGATTTATCTTATTTAGTCAACTCCAACATTGGAAGAAGTTATCATGTCATCTTCACATAGGGAGAATGTTAAACAAGGCTAATTAATCATGTCACAAATATAAACAAAAATTTATCTTATTACGTCATCTCCAACATTGGAAGAAGATATAGGTTATCTTCCATGAGAGAAAGTCTAACAAGACTAGCTAATCTCAATCCAAAAATCCTAATCAACTTACTAGTTAAATTAGCAAAAGATTAGCGTCAATAGAAACAATATTAGCCAACAACTCTAAGTCACCAACATAGGTTGGGTTTTCATGACTCAAGATTGCCTAATTACTCTTTCCAAGCTAAGAATGCTCAAAATCTACTCTAACATCCAACCAAGCATTTTGTCAAACACTTGGAAGGCATAAAAGGAAAACATAGTAAATTGCAAGGAAAGTAAATCTACACTACTCAATTGCAAGGAATTAAACAACAATAAAATAAATCAATAATAAAAGAACATGAATCATAAATTGTATTAAAAGAAAATAGAAGAAGAAAGAGTGCATCAACAATAAAGTAAGCAATTACAAGAATGAAATATAAAATTAGAGAGAGGAAGAGTAGAGGAACAATAAATTGTAAAGGAAAAGTAAATCAAAGCATGAATTAAACCTAGATCTAAGAAATTCTAATCCTAATTCTAGAGAAATGAAGGAGCTTCTCTCTCTAGAAACTACTTTACATAATGCTAACACTTCAAACAATTGCTCCCACCTTGCCCAAGCTTGAATTCTGCATGAAATAGTATTAGAAATGAGTTGGGTTGGGCCCAAAGTGCTTCAAAAATCGCTGGGGGCGATTTTACTTTAGCGGGCCACGAGCAGCATCGGCGCGCACACATACATGGCGCGTGTGCGCCCCTGAACGCGAAGTAACATACAGTAAAATTTATATCATTTCGAAGCCCCGGATGTTAGCTTTCCAACGCAACTAGAACCGCCTCATTTGGACCTCTTTAGCTCAAGTTATGGTCGATTGAGTGCGAAGAGGTCGGACTTGACAGCTTTACGGTTCCTTCATTTCTTCATGAGTTCTCCCACTTTGCATGCTTTTCTCCTCACTTCTTCCATCCAATACTTGTCCTATGAACCTGAAATCACTCAAAAAATACATCAAGGCATCGAATGGAATTAAAGTGAATTGAATTTAGCTATTTTATGGCCTAAAAGGCATGTTTTCACATTTAAGCACAAATCAAGGGAGAATTGCAAAACCATGCTATTTCATTGAATAAATGTGGGAAAGGGTGATAAAATTCCCCAAATTAAGCACAAGATAAACCACAAAATTGGGGTTTATCAAATCTCCCCACACTTAAACTAAGCATGTCCTCATGCTAAAATCAAGAAAGAAGCAAAGGGACATCAACATTTATTCAATGCAAACTAACTACATGCAACCTATCTATATGCAATCTATCTACATGAATGCATCCACTTAGTCAAAATAAATTAATTTCCAAGAATACATATACAAACACAAGGGCTAAGGCAATAGCAATCACTCAACCCACAATTGAATTGAATTATTAAAAAGATTTTACAAACTTGCAAGAAAAGAGATGATCATGGGTGGAAACATGTAATTGAGCAATCGAACCCTCACCGGATGTGTATCCGCTCTAGTCGCTCAAGTGTATGGGGTTGATTCACTCAATTCTCCCCTAATCATGCTTTTCAAGATTTGTTTTTCATCTAATAATCAACAATTACTTTATGCATACATACAAATATCATGAGGGCTTTCCCATAGGTTGTAATGGGGCTAGGGTCAAGGTAGGATGCATATGGTCAAGTGAGCTTGAAATTCGAATCTTTGATTAACTTAAACTTCCCACCTAACCTATGACAACCTATACAATTCTAAACAAACCTAACTACCCATTCTTCACTTTTTCACACACTTATGCATTCTCTTTTTGATCACCACCCATATGCATTGACTTTTATTGAGCCTTGCTTTGGGGCATTTTGTCCCCTTCTTATTACAATTCTTTGTCCTTCTTTTTCTATTTCTATTATTTATTTTCTTTTTTTTTTGAAATATATACAAGAACATTATTGCATATGGTTTACACATGATTAATACATGAGTATGTACCCAATTCCCAGGATTTTTCAACAAAAACGTAAACACACTTTTATCTCTACCCAATGTTCCCAACTCTCCCAAAATCTAATGATGAACACCCTCACTAGCCTAAGCTAATCAAAGATCCAAACAAGGGATATTTATTATTTTTTACTTAGGCTTGTAATGTGCTACAATTAAGAACAAATGGGTTAAGCATAGGCTCAAATTGGTTATCAATGGAAGATAAAAGTTAGGCTTATTTAGGTAAGTGAGCTATTTGAACAATAGCCTCAATCATATAAATGCATGTATACACAAAATAATGGACATATAGAATTAAACAAATCAAAGACTACAATCATAGGAAGAGAATAATGCACACAAGAATGAAAATAAGTGGTTATGTATGATGTAACCATACAATTAGGCTCAAACCTCATATGCTTGTGTTCTTAGCTCAAAAACATGATCCACAATTGTATAATTCAAGCAAGTTCTAAAAAAAATTTTTTTTTCAATTAATAGGGTTGCCTTATAGATAAAATCCTTGGAAAATATCATGATTTTGACTAAGCTTAATATATACATATACAATGCAGCTAAAAATCCTAAAAGATCTAAAAATGAAATGCAAAAGTGTTGGGATTAGAAACTTGTTGACCCAAAAATGCCGAGCGGTCGGACGACCTCCCCACACTTAAAAGTTTGCACCGTCCTTGGTGTATCCAAAGATGAACAAGGGGGTACGGCGACTTTCCTAGTTGCTACCTTCAGTTGGTAGGTCAACCGATGCTGTGTGTTCTTCTCTCACTTTCGTTTTTGCTTATGATGATTCATCTTGAACATAGAAAACAGGAGATAATAAGACAAGTAAATGCACAAGCAAGGAAGCATGGATTGTTGGAATGAGGTAAATCACTAGAATTGACTGAGTGAATTGGTGTGACAATAATGAAAAATAAGTGTGTGGGTCCTAACTTGCATGCGGTTTAGAACTCACACCCTAGTATTTAAAAATCATGTCACAATTATACAAAAGAAAACATGCACTTCACTCATTCTAGTGTGCTTGAGATACTTTAAAAGACTTGTAGACTAAAACAACCCAATGAGTAGTGAAGAAGCATAAAAGCATTCAAGCAAAAATCAAGCAATTGTGAAATTGGATAATACATGGACATTGATTGATGTGTAGGTAGACTTATTGAACAAAATGGTATATGAAACTCACACAACAATCAATGATACATATTGAAGTTGTTGCAACGCCTAAGTGACATAGAGGTGAAACACATGGTTGCTATGGAACTTAGGAAAAAGAAGATAGAAGTGGAAATCAATCACATAGCAAGCGTGGCCTACAAATCTTTACAAAGCTCAAAAATATGTCACTAGGTAAGCTTTCGATCCAATTTCACAATTCTACAATCTTAATGCATGAAATAAGTGATGTGAATAAGGGTAAACCATAAACAAGCATCACCTAAAAAATTGCAATGATAATATACAATTGCCTAACAATAGATGGTGAATGCATGGTGGCCAAAACATGCAGTTCAAAAGAGTTAAAAAGCTTAAAGGCATTGTAACATTCACTTGGTGCTCACAAATGTTAAACATGAAGACTCAAAACCAAGTGACAAAATATAACCTCAACAATTAAATCCAACAATAAAAATTAAAAATAATGATGTTAAAATAACATCTCATCCATAATCAGCAGCAAGAAACAGTAAACAATATTAATAATCCAACACTTATAAAGAAAGATAGAAAATAAAATGAAAATGTACTAATTAAACAATTAACTAACTAACTAAAAGAAGTGGTTATGGATGGTGTTTGGTAGTGTTGGGTGATGATTGAGGGGTGGAAAGAGAAGAGAAGAAGGAAAGAATTGGAAAGAAGAGAAGAAAAGAGTGTGGGTGAAGCAGGGCAATCCACGCGTGTGCATCATGTGCGCGTAAGCGTGGATTGATGAAAATGGAAGCGATGCTACGCGTACAGTGCGCGTATGCGTGCATGGCAAAGCAGAGAGTCGACGCGGACGTGCAAGGTACGCGTTCGCATGTCCTGGGGCACAAAGTTGGCACACTTCAGGCACAACTCTCGGGTGAATGTATGGGAAGTGAAAAAATTCAATCCACGCGTATGCGTACATGGCGCGTCCGCGTGGATGGCCGAAATTTCTTGATTCACGCGTATGCGTGGAGTGCGCGTGCGCGTGAGTGGTGCTCTGTTTTTCAAAATTTTCTATGTTTTTGCACCAAACCAAGCATTCCAAACCTCAAAACAACTACCAAAACATCATAAAACCATATTTAACCTACTAGACTACCAAACAAACTTAACAAATCAATCAAAACATGAGATTAAACCTATTTTCCCAATATGCACAAAGGAAAAATGAAAAGATGTTACCATGGTGGCGTGTCTCCCACCTAACACTTTTGTTTATTGTCCTTAAGTTGGACTTATGGGGAGCTCCTCAACAAGCTGGCTTATGCTTGAATCCATCCTTGAACATCCACCAATGCTTGGACTTCCATTGTGCTTCATCATTCAAAGTTAGTAACTCCAAGCTTTGATGGAGTTCTTCACAAACCATAGGCTCCCAAAGTTGATTTTCCTTGTGCGATCTGGGATCCCACACTTTGTTTTCACACCCGTCCTTGAGTTTGTCATGGTGATTTCCTCCGGGTGGCAAGAGAGATGAATTCTCATGGGAGCACCAAACTATTCTCCTAGACCCCCCCAATAGAGCACAAGTCCAACCCTTGCTCTTTGAAACTTCAACCATAATGAGCCTAGACTTACAACGCCAACCACAAAACATTTTTCTTTTACACTTCATCCCACAAAGCTCCCTAAGTTGGCCATCCGTTTCAAGCAAATCATATTCAAGTGGTATAATAAAGCTAATAGAAATAATTTCACCCACTCAAATGAATGAGTAGATGGCAACCTACGCAAAGATGATTCCAACGGTCTTGCTAAAGCATATTCAATTCCCATCCTCCTTTTTCTAAGGATTTCCACCTCCTCACAAGATCTCTTAATCTCAATCCTTTGTTCAACAATTTTATCTAACTCTTTTCCCTTACTCAAATCATAAATGGGAGGGTGAGAGACATTTACCTCCACATTACTTTCCATCTCATTGGGAGAAGGTTTTTCATACTCAAAGGATTCTTCACCACTAAGACTTGATGCTTGATCTTCATCACTAAGGGGACTCAATTCTTGCTCTATCCCATCCAATTCTTCATAAGGGATATGGCTTGGAGGTTGTGCACATTCCTCCTTAGCATCAAATTCAATCATCTTGGAGGGGTTTTCTCCAATCCTAGACTCCCAAGGTGGTTCCGCATCTCCTAAGTCTTCAACCACTTCTTCCTCTTCTTCAATAATCTCTACCTCCTCCTCTTGTTGCATTTCTTGCTTTAACTCATCTTCTTCACCTTGGAGCTTCAAGTTCACTCCCTCACTAAGCTCCTTCGTTGCTTCTCCACATTCCACAATGGAAGTGCCTTGATCATATAGGCTTAGGCGGGATGAGACTATGCTGCCAATGGCTTCTACCATGATAGCCATTTTTGCTCTTAACTCCTCAAATTTCTTTTCATCCTCCTCATGTTGCCTTAAGATATGAGATTCAAGATCCCTTAATTCTAGCATAAAGGCTTCATCGGGAGGTGATGGTGGAAGAGAGGGTTCATTGTTTGAGGAAAAGGTATTATAATCGGAAGATGGTTCATTTAGGTAGAGTTGTGGTGGTTCAATATTTCCCATTCTTTCCGTTTGTTACACAACACACTCCATGGTTGCTTGAAATTGATCCAATGCTTCCTTGAGATGATCCTTTGACTCTTGTTCTTCTTGGATATCACGAGTAGGATCATATGACTCTTGGATTGAAGGACATGAGTATTCTTCCATAGGAAGTTGTGGTAGAAAGTAGAGTTCATCTTGTGGTTGAAAGTTTTCATGTATTGGAGGTGGTTCATTTTGGTAATAATATGGAGGGGGCAGCTCTTGAAAATGTTGATGTTGGAGTGGTGGTGGCTCTATGTGTGGTTCATATGGTTCATATGGTTGTTGGTAGGATGGATATGAATTAAGGTCATATGAAGATGGTTGGTGAAAAGTGGCTTGTGAGTATGTTTGATGGCTATGTTGAGGATATGACTCATAGGTGTATGGTAGTGGTTCTTGGAAGTCACAAGGGGATTCACCATAACCATTGGATTGGTATACATCATAGAATGGCTCTTCTTCATATGCATATGGCTCCTCCCACCTTTGGTTATCCCATTCTTGATACACATCTTCATTACAGCCCTCATTTCCTACAACATAGTTAGAACCAAACTCATAGCCAAAGTGAGAATTCATGATAGCAAGAGAAAATGAAAACAAAATCAAATAAGAAGTGTAACGACCCAACTTCCAGTACGTCATGATCATACCGAAAGTAAGGCGTTACTAACCTATTTTCCTTTATTAACTATTTACTATTGAGCCTTTAGTTCGATATCGCAATTCAGTTTTTTAGAAAATTCCAGAAAAATTTTGTTTTTGTTTATTAAAAACATATATCAAGATCACCAGATGATAATAGTCACATAATTATTAATAATAATAAATCTATACAAGTAAATTCAATATGAAACTCGAATACAATTCCTATCCCTCTGTATTAAATCAAATTCTTAAGCAACAAGGGCAAGGGAACTCTATGAAAATACCTTAACTCAAAAACTTAGCTCATAAATAAATTCTAGAATCGTCCGCAGCTTCAAACTGAGTCTTTGAACCTGTGTCACTGAAAAGGTGGAGGATGTTTGGGGTGAGAATAAACCACACGTTCTCAGTAGGGAATGGGAATGCCGTAAAAGTAATGATTAACATGCAAATAATTAACATACTCAAGGAAACTATATTTTTATCAAACCTTTTCGAAAATACTTTTGGTTTTACTTTAGCTAATTAATTACCTCCTTCAAAATCTCTAAACTCAAACAAATTCTAAATATGAAACTAGTCATATTAACCATTTATCAGTCACATAATTAATTCTCAATCAAAACATCAATTCTTAATCAATTTAATACATTCACAAACTAATAGTACAAGCAAGAGATTCAGTTCAACATACAAACAAGTCACAGCAAGACAAACAGCACAATCACAGGGAGGTACAATGAGCAAACCCAATCAAATGCAAATGCGCAAACAAGGATGACGCATGTCTAGCCCTATTGCTGGTAATGAGCTCATTTGTCGGTTTCTACTCGCTCTCGACGTAACACGAAGCAGCTGAAACGGGTATGGCTTTCCAGTTGGCTATACCCCTGTGTACAGGAAATAACCCCTCTGCCACTACAGGGTCCACTGCACGCAGGAAATAACACATCTGCCACTGTAGGGATGTATGCCGACACACCTTCTGTATACAGGAAATAACCCCTCAGCCACTACAGAAATGGAACAGGTGGTCACGGTACTTCTGTAGTAGGAAATAACCCCTCTGCCTTACAGAAATAAAATATGGATCTGTACCGCAGGAAAGCATTCTCAGTGGTCGCACCACTATCTATCTGACTGCCTTCACGCAGTAGATCATCATACAAGTATATCCGGCATTGCCTTAACGCAACAAATGAATAAACACATCTCTTGGGTTGCCTCAAGCAACAAATGACCTTTCAACAGGTCTTCTGCTTTTTTTATTCTCTTTTATAATCATAAATACGCAAGCGGGACTAAACCCACGTCCTTGCCAACAATTCCATAAACTGAATACCTTTCCTCAATAGAATCAGTGTAATTATCATCATAAGTTATCATTCTCGTTATTCATCTCCAGTTACATATTCTTATACAATATCTCTCTCTCTCTTTATTCAATCATGTTGTACAAACTTTACGACTTCCACTTTTGCAACCTCTTAACTCGAACCAATTTTAAAACTATTTTCTAGTTTAATTTTCATTCAAAAAGACTCAAGAAAATCATTTATTTTAAATTCGCTAAATACTTTTCAAAACATCACCCTCTTACTAAAAGTAACCAAATAAAACTCTTTTTCAAGTTTACTAACTTTCCAAAGACTCAAAAATCATCTCTCTCTTTACTATTCAAATTCAAATATTATAAATTTATCGAACTTCTAAAAAGTAATCCTTTATTTCAATCTTAAAACATAATTCTTTTCATATTGAATCAATCTCAAAACATAGTTTCTTTCTTAAATAATTTAATTTTGAAACATAAACATTTCTCTCGTAAATCGAATTCAAAATAGAATTATTCTTTTCTTAACTAAATAAAACTTAAATAATCATTTTTCCAAATCCAAATCTTCTAAAATAACTTCTCAAATAAAACTTCAGATTTTATAAAATTTCGGCAGCACCTCCCCTAAAACTCGGACATAGCCACCCTTACGGGTTCCCTCTTTCTTAACAAATCACCAGCCCTTTTATCAGCAGTTTTCACAACAACAGAATCTCAGTAATCATTTCATCATAAATCAGTTTAACAATAGACATCCTAACAATAATTAAAATCAGAGTTTCCATAAATCGTCCTTTAAAGGTAGATTAGTCCAGCCTCCAGAATTCATAACTAATATTCCAAACACCATCCTTTCATATTTCTAGTTATTTTTAAAGTTCTTTAGTTATTAGGAAAGTTACCATTTTATTCTAAAGATCACACTTTAGGAAAATATTTCAGTAATCATCCTCCAATCCTTTAACCGTTCCCAAAATCAACTCTAGTTAACCTTAAATCAACAATAACAACCAAATTAAGAAATCAATGTAACCCGAAATTTAGGTAACAAACATAGCCTCAAACCAAAATCAACCTCATCAATTAATCGCTTACAACAATGAAACCATTCACAATCACAGCCAAGTCAGAATCAATAAATCATGACACAGAAAATTAGTCTAACCATTAATAAATTATTTATATACTCTTAAAGTTTACTATATTATTTTAGAAAATCACATGTTCTCAAAACAGTTTAATCCCTTAGTTCCAATCCTTCAATAACCACCAAAACCAATCTCAACTAGTCACAAGTAAACTTCACAGCTGTTCCCATACATCAAATATCCAATTCAACATCAAACAAGACAATAATTCACTCAAAATCAGAATCTCAACCAATTCATCGCAGAATTAATAATTCAGTCACATTTCACAACCGCATCTAATTTCAATTATAATTCAAAGTAACCACAATCACATTCAATTCTAATCATAATTCAAAATAATTACTTCAACTAACTATTCTCAAACATATTTCAAACAATTCACATCAATTAATCAACTCTTAATCATTATTAACTATTTGCAATTATCCAAATAACTTTGTAGGCATTCTAAATTAAAAATGTTAAATCCCCTACCTGAATTAGTTGTAATTGAAGAATTTAAACGCGGTAAACCAAATATTTCGAATTCACAGCAGCAGCGGTGCTCCATCGAATACCAGCACCTGTTCTTAGCTTCGGTGGTGACTTAGCAGCAGTCTCCAAATAGAGCCGGCAGCTACCTCCAGTAACATCGGCGATAAGATAATTTACAATAATCTCTTCATACAATACAAACAGTTTTAGGGACAAGCTTCAAAGTAAAATTGAATTGGCAGAACTAGGAGGAACCAGAAACAGGGCAAGCTTACCAAAACGGCAGCGATTCTAACGGTGGTCTCTGACGGCAGAGGCAGCGTGCAGATCGACGGTAGACCACAGTGGCCCCTCTACTCTGCGGTTCTGGCTCCTTTCCTCCCAACCTCCAAGAGAAGCACCAGCCCCAAACAAGGCTCGACGGTGGTAGTGGAGTGGCTGACCTCAACACTGGCGACGCCGGGCGGAACAGCGACGGCGACAAAGGGGCACGAACGGCGACGTTGGGACGACGGCAACAGAGCCCTCGCCATGATGGTCGTGAAATGGGTCGCAACGGTGACGTGCCACACATCCCCTCTCCTCGCTGGTGAACCTGGCTCGCGGTCATTCTCTCTTCCTTTGCTGGCCCTCGACGGCGACGACTCCGGGGGAAAACGACGAGCAAAAACGGCGGCTCCTCGAGTGACAAATCGGTGGCATGAGTTCTGGCGGGAGTGGCTGCGACAAGGACGGTGCAGTGGCGACGGGCTGAACGGAGGCAGCAGCGTGGCTCACCTCCGCTTCTGATCGCAGCTCTGCCTCCTCTCTCTCGGTCCATTTTTCTTCTACATCCCTTCCCCCTTTACTACTGCGACTCTGATTTGGGAAAGGGAAAGGTTGGTATCACGGCTGCTGGGTCTGAGATGAGGGCAATTGTAGTAGGGTTTCGGCGGCTAGGTTTGGGAAGAATTAGGGTTTCCAATTTGGGAATTTAGGTTTAGGAATTAAGGATTTTATAAAAGAATATGGATAGATATGAATAGATATTTTGATAAAATTGAAGGGTAGAGTAATTTTAAAACCAAATATACTTTATTAAAAATATTTAGGAACATTTATAAAAATTCTAATTAATTTAAACTTCAATTATCATGAAACTCTATTTAATTACCTTTGGTAAACTAATTTTCTTAAAGTAAAGTTATCAACAAATATAATAAATCACAAATAACTAATTATTTGATTTTCAAAAACTAGGGTTCTTACAAGAAGCAAGAAAATTAAATTCTAAAACTAGCAAAAACTAACAAAGAAGCAACAGGTAAACCTATTTACAATATTCACATATATACAATAACCAATAACATAATACCATTGTAACTCCCCGGCAACGGCGCCATTTTGATGTGCGAACTTTTGTTGATATAGATTTTCTCAATTGAATTCTCGTTGCAAGTATAGTTCTAGACCAACAAAGAGTCCTCACATACAAAAATTTAGGTTGTCACATGTACAAATCCCAAATAAGAATTAACCGGAGTATTTGGACTCTGGGTCGTCTCACGAGGAATTGCAATGAAGTGAATGATTATTGGCTATGAATGAACAAGGGGGTATGATTGATAAAGGGGCAAGGAAGTAAATGGACAAAAATTTAAATGACAGGAAGAGTAAATCAAGCAAGTAACTAAAGAAAGCAAGCAATAAAAAGAGATATTCATGGCAAGAATTGAGATCATAGGCTTTCTATCCTAGTCATACATTGATTAATTCATCTTATTTAGTCAACTCCAACATTGGAAGAAGGTATCATGTCATCTTCACATAGGGAGAATGTCAAAAAAGACTAATTAATCATGTCACAAATATAAACAAGAATTTATCTTATTACATCATCTCCAACATTGGAAGAAGATATAGGTTATCTTCCATGAGAGAAAGTCTAACAAGACTAGCTAATCTCAATCCAAAAATCCTAATCAACTTACTAATTAAATTAGCAAAAGATTAGCATCAATGGAAACAATATTAGTCAACAACTCTAAGTCACCAACATAGGTTGGGTTTTTATGACTCAAGATTGCCTAATTACTCTTTCCAAGCCAAGAATACTCAAAATCTACTCTAACATCCAACCAAGTATTTTGTCAAACACTTGGATGGCATAAAAGGAAAACATAGTAAATTGCAAGGAAAGTAAATCTACGCTACTCAATTGCAAGGAATTAAACAACAATAAAACAATCAGTAATAAAAGAACATGAATCATAAATTGCATTAAAGGAAAATAGAAGAAGAAAGAGTGCATCAACAACAAAGTAAGCAATTACAAGAATGAAATACAAAATTAGAGAGAGGAAGAGTAGAGGAAAAAGAAATTGTAAAGGAAAAGTAAATCAAAGCATGAATTAAACCTAGATCTAAGAAATTCTAATCCTAATTCTAGAGAGAAGAGGGAGCTTCTCTCTCTAGAAACTACTCTACATGATACTAACACTTCAAACAATTGCTCCCCCCTTGCCCAAGCTTGAATTCTGCATGAAATAGCATTAGAAATGAGTTTGGTTGGGCCCAAAGTGCTTCAGAAATCACTGGGGGCGATTTTACTTTAGTGGGCCACGAGCAGCATCGGCGCGCACGCGTACATGGCGCGTGCGCGCCCCTGAACGCGAAGTAACATATGGCAAATTTTATATTATTTTGAAGCCCTGGATGTTAGCTTTCCAACGCAACTAGAACCGCCTCATTTGGACCTCTGTAGCTCAAGTTATGGTCGATTGAGTGCAAAGAGGTCGGACTTGACAGCTTTACGGTTCCTTCATTTCTTTATGAGTTCTCCCACTTTGCATGCTTTTCTCCTCACTTCTTCCATCCAATACTTGCCCTATGAACCTGAAATCACTCAACAAATACATCAAGAAATCGAATGGAATTAAAGTGAATTGAATTTAACTATTTTAAAGCCTAAAAGGCATGTTTTCACATTTAAGCACAAATCAAGGGAGAATTGCAAAATCATGCTATTTCATTGAATAAATGTGGGAAAGGGTGATAAAATCCCCCAAATTAAGCACAAGATAAACCATAAAATTGGGGTTTATCAATACTTGAGCTAATCAAAGATCCAATCTATTAGCCCACTTAACCATATTAATCCCACCCTTACCTAAGCCCCACTACAACCCACAAAAGTCCTCATGGTATTTGCATTTATTCATCAAATATTAGTTGATTGTTAGATGACTTGCAAATCTTTGAGAAACATGATTAAAGGAGAGTTGAGTGATTAAGCCCTAATCACTGAGCGATTAGAGTGTAAACACATCCGATGAGGGGTTCAATCGCTCAATTCTATGTTTCCATCGCTTACCTTGTATCTTCTTGCAAGTTGTTGAACTTAATTTTGAAAATTTCAAATCAAATCTTTGGACATTGACTATATTGCTATATTTCTTGTCTTGGCCCTAAGTTCCTATTTTGGATTGATTAAAATTCTCTTGTTTGTTTTTGCCAAACTCTATAAGAACCAGATTATAGATATAGATAGTTGGCATTTAGTATAGTTGCATGCATGTAGGTAGTTGCATTGAATAAATCATTCACCCCTTCATTCATCCCTTTGGTTGTGTTTAGCATGAGGACATGCTATTGTTTAAGTGTGGGGAAATTGATGAGTCCAAATTTTATGATATATTTTGGTTTAATTTGAATGGATTTCTTCACATAAACCTACATTTATTTATCTAAAATAGCATGCTTTTGAGATTTCTTCCTAAATTGTGCTTGAAAGTGAAAACATGCTCTTTTGTGCTTAATTTAGTCAATTTTAATTCACTTTAATCTCATTTGGTACCTTGATGTATTTGCTGAGTGATTTCAGGTTTCCAAGGCAAGTATGGGTTGGAGAAGTGACGAAAAGAGCATGCAAAAGGGAAGAAACCATGAAGAAATGGAGTTTGGAAGTTCCAGCACCCGTGCGTACACACAAGTACGCGTGCATACGCACAAGAGGGATTTGCGAGCGACACGTACGTGTGACCCACGCGTACGCGTGGATGGATTTTTCGCTAGGCGACGTGTAAGCGTGACCCACGCGTACGCGTGACCCGAGTTACGTCAGCTCATTAATTGCAAATCATTGGGGGCAATTTTTGGGCCTCCAGAACCCAGTCCAACTCATTTCTGGAGCTGGCCAAGCCAAAGGAAAGCTGAATGAAGGGGTGTGGGAGAAATTAGGGTTAGCTTTTGTTATGTTTTCTCTTAGTTCCTAGAGAGAGAAGCTCCCACTCTCTCTAGAATTAGGTTAGGTTTAGTTGATTTCTCTTTAATTTCTGTCTTTAATTCATGTTTTAATGTAGTTTCATTTAGGGTTAAGTATGGTTTTGGTCCCAAAGATTTTCAGCCAGAATCAAAATCGTCCCTCGTCTAATTTTCAATTTAGAATCATCTTTAACGGTTTTTTTCGTATTAAAATCGTCCTTTTTTATTTTTTTGGACAAAAATACCCTCACCACTACCAATACAATTACATGCTCCACCACCACCATCACTAACACCAATACCACCGCCATAACCTCCACCAACAGCACCACCAACACCACCACCATTGCCGCCGCCGTCCCCCTCCCCCCTTTCCCC
>NC_029790.2:64491990-64543328 GCF_000816755.2 Arachis ipaensis | reverse complement strand
CCCCTCACCTCCACCTCCACCTCCACACAGAGAAGCAGAAATAGAAAATCAACAAATTCAAGCACAAATTTAACACAAGCAAAAACAGAAAGCAACAAATCAACACTGCCAAATCAACAAATTCAACAGAGAAGTACAAAGCCAAATCAGAAATTCAAAGCACAAAGAAGCAGATGCAGAAGGCCAAGCAGAACCACCGTCAAACTCATCATCAGAACCCATAACCACAAGAAACTGAAGCGGCGAGGCGGCGAGGAGCAGTGGCAAGGTGGTGAGGCGGCGAGGAGCAGCGGCGACGGTGGCGCTGGCTTCCCTCAGCAGCTAGCCAGCAAGACAGCAACGCGAGTCCTTCTCCCTCTTTGCGTCTCTCTCTGTCCGATCTCTCTCCTCTAGCGTGGGTGGCTGGCGCGACAGTGAGGGTTGGGCGAAGAGATGAGGGATGGACGGTGAGGCGGTGAGGGTTGGGCCTGGCGGTGAGGCGTTGGGCGCGGCGGTGAGGCACTGTGCGCGGCGGTGAAGGACTTTTTTTTTAAAATTTTATAACTTTTTTATTAAAATAGGGGGTAGTTTAGGAATAATATAAAAAATTTTATTAAAAAGGATGATTTTAATACGAAAAAGAACGTTAAGGACGATTTTAAATCGAAAATTAGATGAGGGACGGTTTCGATTCTGGCACTAAACTTTAGGGACTAAAACCATACTTATTCCTTTCATTTATGTTTCTTTACTTTATGGTCTTAGTTCTCTTCTTCTTCTTAACTTCTCATTTTTGTCATTTTCATGTAATTGGATACTCTTGTTAACTTTAATTTTAATTAATGCAATTTATGTTTCCGTGTCATTTGTTGCTTTCTTTAGTAGTTATTGTTATTTTCTCGCTTTGGTAGCTTTGGAATTTATTTTAATACATTTCAATATTTTTTTATTTTCATGTACACCAAGTGTTTGATAAAATGCTTGGCTTAGTTTTCACTTAGATTTTCTCCACTCTTGGCTTGAAATTGTTGACTTTGGTGTTCTTTGAGTCATTGATGTCCATTCTTGTTTGATACATTAGAGTAGTTATTTGATTTGGTCTCCCTTGACTCTATGTGACCCCTTAATGTTGACATAGGACTTAGGGATTGAAATTAACTATGCATATTTGACTTATCTTCGATGTAAGGTTGACTAAGTAGGATTAACTCTTCATAATCATCATGTGTTTGTGGTCAATAGCTAGGATAGGTAGCCCTAGCTCTCAACTACTTGCCAAGAGGTTTTCTTGCATTTTAAGTTTCCTTTCCTTGCATTTAATTACTTGACTTTTATTCTTTTGATTTTTAATTCCTTGCATGTTTATTTGATGGTTTTGATTTTAATTTCTTGCATGTTTAATTTTCGCACTCTTGGTTGAGAAATTGGGTTTTTGGGTGGAATTGAGTTGTGGATGTCCATTTCGCATTGTGTGAGAATGCTTAATTGGTTTGGTTTCCATTGACGCTAGTCTTTCACTAAGTAATTAGTGAGTTGACTAAGACTTATGGATTGAGATCAATTATGCTTTTTTGACTAATTCTTAAGGAGGATTAACTGATTTGGATTGATTCCACACAGTTGCCATGTTTGTGGTCCACAACTAGGATAGGAAACCTAGATTACCCACTTCTTGCTAAGAGTCCTTTAATTGATTTCTTTTCAATTCCTTGCATGCTTGTTTCAATTCCTTGCTATTTACATTGCTTGCTCTCTTGTTTTCATTTCCAATTTCCCATGCTCTCTCTCATAGCCAATGATTATACACTTAATTACAATTCTTAGGGAAGAACGACCTGGGAGTCTAATACTCTCGGTTAATAATATTTATTTTGTATTGTGACATCTTTAGGAATTAAATTTGTTGTTGAGAGTTAGTTGTTGATTTGGCTATACTTACAACGAAGTGATCTTATTTTAAGAGAAAATCCAAATCGACACCAATTCTCAACTTATCAGGAGGCACCCCAACATCCATATCCTTTCTTTTTTCATGCCTTCTAGAATTATTTTATGTTAGTCACTTAAGTAGTTTGATTTTCAGTTCTGGTTGTTAGTTAATTAGTTAATAGTTCTTTGATTTTGTGTCTAGTTTGTTAGAAGTACAACACTGAGTGAGATTGACTAATTGGGCTGAAGAATTAGCTAAAAAGCTAAGTTTGGTGTGGCCACTAACCAACTTAATTTAGGCTTACAACAGAGCTTGATTGAATTATCATTGGAAGTAAGCCCAAAAATTAAGTTTGGTGTGGCCACCACCATAGGAAATTCACACAGAAAGCCCGATTTGGTTTAAGTCTGAATGCAATTAGTAATTTGGTGGATGCATGAATGGCTTCTTTATTGTATACGTAGGGATTAAAAGTCGAAGAGTGTGAAAGAATTAAATTTATTCCACCCATTATGTACACATTAAAGTCTAATGATAAAACCTATTTACTCAATGCAAAGAAATTAAGTTTGGTGTCCCAAAAGCCACCCATTAATTGCTTTTCAATTTAGAGAATGTGAAGCATTTTTACTGATGGGGTTTCTCGGATTGAATTTTTAGGAAAAGGTGGGGCCCACATGATTGATAGCTCATTAAGTCAAGGAGTCAAAGTGTACTTACACTTTAGAACTCAAACAACTAAAGAAATCTAAAGGGATAGGAGTTGGCGCCTCTTCCCACGCTAGGCGCCACTCCCAAGTGGGAAAACATTCAATTCTTTCACCATTCCCACCTTCCAGATTCCTCTTCCCACCCCTATAAAACCCACTTCCCTTTCCACTTTGTTCCACACTATAACCTAATCCATCACAACCGAAACAACCGCTCATTATTCTTGCTTCCTTTCTTTTTTTATCTCCTCATTCTTGTTCTCTTGATTGGGACAATCAAGTCCTAAGTTTGGTGTTGAAGTAAACCTTTGCTTTGCTCTCTTTGTTTCTTTCTTAAACCCCTCATCACCCTTTCAAAAACCCTCTCTTTTTATCTCAATGGCACCACCAAAAGCACGACCAGGGAAACTGCCTCTGGATCATCAAACTTCAACGATTATAAGTTCCTCTCGTCATTCAACCAAAACCAATTTTATGGGTGGGTGAGTGAGAGGCAAATCATTCCAGAGGTGGGCTTCCAACTTGGAAGAAATGAGCATATAGAGATCAACATTGAGATCAACAACAGAGGGTGCGCACTCTTATACAACCCGCCAAAGAAGGTGGTGGAGAACTTGGTTAGGGAATTTTTTGCCAATGCTGTGCCTCAGCCTGGGTAGCCCTTTGATTATCTAAGCTATGTGAGGGAGAAGACCATTGATTATAGCTCTGCCAACATAGAGAGATTGCTGATGGTGAACCATACAAATTCCACCTGAGGCTATGAAGAAAGGACAAAGCAACAAGACCCTAGGGTTGAAAAAATTTTGAATGAAATCTGTGTTCTCAATGTGCAATAGATTAATGACAAAGATGGATGACTCAACCAGCTAAGGAGAAGGGACTTGAGCCCTCGAGCTAGAGGGTGGCTAAATTTTGTGAGGAGATCTCTCAACCCCACCTCCAACACTTCGGAGGTTACTTTGGAGAGCTGTGCTCATACACAGTATTATGAGAGGGGAGAATATCAACGTTGGGGAGATGATCGCCAACAATATCCATAGGGTGCTGAAAAGCACCAAGGACAGCACAAGGTTGGCCTTCCCTAGCATTATTCAAAGGCTATGTGATGAGGCTGGGGTGGAAAAGATAATTGATGAAGTTTTGGTGGACCAAGACAAGCCTATAACTGCCAAAAAGATGGACAAAGTAGTGGCTGTCAACCCACTGCAGAGAGCAAGGGAGCATAGAGCTCATGCTCAAGAACCACAAGGTCCACCATAATAAGAAGAAGCTGAGTTTCAACCACAATACCTACCACTTCCACCACCACCATATCCACAATCTCCTGAAGGATTTAACTGGGAGCAAGTGCAAGGAGACATCCACCAAATGCAAGCAGACATACACCACCTGAGAGAAGATGTAAACTAACTGAGGGAGCAGCAAAAGCAATGGGACCAAATGCAAGAAAGCATTCAACAACTCTAGGGAAGCATGGAGTATATGAAAGAGCAACAAGGCCAATTCCAATGGGGAGAGATGCAAGGCAGCCTTAACAAAATCATAGAGCAGAATCAATGGCAGCAGAGGAACCTTGCTGAATTTAGGCATCTTTATAATACTAGAACCACTTCAAGGAGGCAGTATGACATCAACACACAACTGAAGCTGAATTACTTGTGCAATGTTGTGGCCGCCTTGAACCCCGGATATCCAACATTCATGCAAAGTATGGAGGAGTTGATATTAGGTAAGAAGAAATATTGGTCAAACACAAGGAAGATGAGAGGACCTACATGAGAAGGCTGGGTTTTTGGAAGCCCAAGGACACCAAGGCACAAGAAAGATTCTCCAAGAAGGATGGTGATGACTCCTCCTCAAAGAAGAAAAATAAAGGAAAAGGGCCAATGAATTGAAGCTGCTCAAAGGTTGTTGAGTCCGATGGTTGCATCTGATCTTTTAAAATTTTTTTACTTAATAGTTTGTTTGTTATCTAGTTATTGTTTAGTTTTCTTATGCCTTAGAAATTTCTTTATGAGTCTTTTAAGTTTGAGAAAGAAAATGTTGTTTAAGTTTCAGCACAAATCAATAAAAGTAGTTTGTTTTCATGGAAATCAATGGTGAGTTGTGCGAAAACAAGAGTAAAGAGACTAAGACCAAGAGGGATAATTCAAGACTAAGAGATGAGGAACTAAGTATAGGACCTTGAATGAATTTGGAAAGAATAAGTCATAATGAACAATTGGACTTAGAGGATATGACAAGTAGAAGCTAAGGATAACCCTTAAATATCCATAGAACCAAGAAGTAGTAATTAAAAGACCCAAGGCTCTAAGCATCAACTATTAGGATAAAAGAAAGAAACAAATAGCTCGAAGAGCTAAAGATGAACTACTAGGATAAAAGAAAGAAACAAATAGCTCAAAGGGCTAAAGATCCTAGTAGATGCTTGTGGTGAAGATGTGTCAAGAAGAGAGACCTGGGCAAGTAGATTCTTAGGGGTGTTTCAACACCTAGTATCCTAAAACCAACTGGTTTGGGAATGCTAATTGAAAGCCTAACCTAAAGGGTCGTCTTGAGACAAAACACATAGAGTCGTTGTCAACCAATTAGCAACAAAAAGAGAAGTAAAAAGGACAGAACAATCAAAAGAAATAAGAAAAACTCTTACTACTTCAAGATGACAATCAATAGAAAGGGCTCCTAAAGCAGGCACTTAAAAGAATCCTCAAAAGTCTAGGAATTTATTATGATATGAAAACAATAAGATTCATGCATGAGTTAACATTTAGCCTCTATTCTTAGCTATGAATGCATCTCTTTGAGGACAAGTCTAAATCCATTAGAAAATAACTCACATTGATTTGCTTAGAGACAAGCAAAGCTTAAGTTTGGTGTTGTGATGACTTGAATCATCTACCTCTTTCTCTTATCTAAAAGGATCATAAAAAGAGCATAATCTCATTCAACCAATGCAATTTCATGAAGTAAATGGTAGTTATTATGGTACATTGCTTTGAAATAAGTTTGTGTTGAATTTCAGGTGAAAAAAGCAACAAAGGAAGGAGAAGTCAAGAAAAAGAAGGTGGGCGTGTGAAGCTGGGCTTGCCAGTTGATACAAACGCCACTAAACACTATGGGCATGGCACGCCAGTCAAGGGGCATGGCACGCCAGTTTACAATTCCAGAAGTGAATTCTTGGGGCTTTACAATGGGCGTGGCACGTCAACACTATGGCGTGGCACACCAATTATATTTTCCAGGTAGCATATTTGAAGACCACAAAAGGGGCGTGGCATGCCAAGCTGGGCATGACACGCCAACTCCCTCATAAACACTGGGCGTGCCACTTGAGTTCGAAGGCGTGGCACGCCAGTTCATTGGTCCAGAAAGGGGACTTGAAGGCTCAACACTAGGCGTGCCACTTGATGTCGAAGGCGTGGCACGCCAACTCTACTCATGTCTTGGGCGTGCAACTTGGGCTCCAGGCGTGGCATGCCAAGCTTGAAGAAGTTCACACCAATAAGGGCGTGCCACTTGAACTCGAAGGCGTGGCACGCCAATATGTTTGACCAAAGATGAATGGAGGGCTGAGCAACACTGGGCGTGCCACATGATGTCGAAGGCATGGCACGCCACCCTTAATTGCAACATTGGGCATGCCACTTGGGCTCTAAGCGTGGCACGCCAAGCTTGAAAAGATGCAACTCTAAACACTAGGCGTGCCACTTGATGTCGAAGGCGTGCCACACCAACTTTAGAATCTAAGGGAGAAGAACAAAGGGCATACCACTTGGGACTTAAGGCGTGTGATGAGGGAAAAACGATTCCACAGAAACTCACCAGCAAGTGTACCAGGTTGCTTCAAGTAGTAATAACTCACAAGAGTGAGGTCGATCCCACAGGGATTGATGGATTGAGCAACTTTAGTATGGTGATGAATTTAGTTAAGCGAATATTTGCTGATTTGAGTGAATTTTGATTAACAGAATTGAAATGGCTAGTAAGCTAAAGTGTAGAATGAAAAGTTGCAGAATCTTAATGTGCTGAAAGAGTAAATTGCAGAAACCTAAAGTGCAAGAAATTAAATGAACTGAAACTTAAATTGCAAGAAAGGTAAATAACTGAAACTTAAAGTGTAAGTAATTTAAATTGCAGAATCTAAATTGCCAGGAAACTTAAATTGCATGAAGAATAGGGGATTTGGGTGTTGGGAATCAAAACAGAACTGGAAAATGTAAATTGCAGTTAATTAAAGAAGAGAATGTAAAAGATGAGAACCAGAATTGAAACTCAGATTTGATTTAAAATTGTGAAACAGAAAAGGAAAATTGCAGAAGAAAAATAAAAAGAAAGCAAGGCTTACATCAAGTTCTCAATTCTTGAACCAGAAAGTAAATTTTGCAGAAGAATAAAAGAACAGAAAGAAGAATTGCAGAGCAAGGAAAATAGAAACAAAAACTCATATCCGATCTACAATCCTCCAATTCTCTGAATAAGAAACAAAATTTAAAAGAAGATCCAGTACCCAAAACAGAAAAGTAATTGCCGAAGATCGATAGCTGAAGGAAAACAGGAAGTAAACAAAAACTTAGATCTCAATTCTACCTAATTCCTCCCATAAAAGCCTAAAGAAAAATCAAAACTAAAAGGAAAAGAAAAATGATCCAGCCTCCTTATGAAATCAAATTTTATCCTATTTATACACTTTCCAATTTAGTCTTCAAGTAATTGTAGTGGGCTTTGTGGCCTTGTATGAAGTGGATCAAAATGGCATTTGGTTGCTGCTTCCAGAGGAACGTTGTGTTCTCAATGTGAGCACAATGTTCAATCATCCACGCGTGCGCGTCTCTGATGCGTGCACGTCCTTTTGTGCTTTTTGCTCATCGACGCATACGCGTCATGCACGCGTACGCGTCACCGTCAATCTTTAGCTCCAAATACGCCCGCGCGTCCCTTTATCGCGTACGCGTCATTGGTAGCATTCACTTATTGAGCGCTATGTTTGCTTAGTGAATGCTACCCAACGCGTGCGCATCATGTACGCATGCGCGTGGGTAGCAAAATCTCAATTCAGGTTTCAACGCCAGCCTCGCGTGCGCGTGCTTTGTCCTAGGTGGCCCATCGACGCGTGCGCGTCAAGCACGCATGCGCGTCGATTGCAAAACTTTGCCTCCAATTTTGAATCTTGCAAGAAAATGCTGGCTTGCTAAATGTAGCGCTCTCTTTTGAAACGAGCGCCAAATACTTCCACGCGTACGCGTCATGCACGAGTACACATGGTTCTTCAAAAATTTCCCCCTGACGTTTAAGTGTCTTGTACACATGCGCATCGCAAGTGAGCGTGGCATTCATTATTTGAACGCAACGTTATACTGCAATGCTCCCCCTTTTCTTCATTTTCTCACCTAAAATCAACCAAACAAGCAATCAAAGTCTCACCAAAATCATAAGAATTTGCATTATTCATAATAACCACTTAATTCTTTCATAAATCTCATGATTCTGTATAAAATAAATGATGTTTGATTGAATTAAAATAATCATGAAATTCCACTCCAACTAATTACTTATTGTGCAAGAAAGTGCATAAAACCTAATAAAAGCAAGTTAAAATGCTGGTAAAACCAGTATAAGATGACTTGTCATCATAACACCAAACTTAAACCTTGCTTGTCCCCAAGCAAGAAAAGAATTATGCACAAAGTTTCTTTCAATTGGAAGTGATTGAAGAATAACTTGTAATGTCCTGTGAGTGAAGTGATTAAGTGACAGTGGGGTGAACTCTAAATTATATGCTCATGCAAGGGCTTCAGTGGTTACTAGACCCCACATCTTGGAAATCTTAGATCTTAGGACTTTCATCCAAATGATATCATGGAGATCTCTCTATAGGTAATCACCTTGAAGCAGCTTATGGTTTCTTTGTTTTGCCATTAACTCTAAGTGTCATGTCTCAAAGCAGCTCTTTAAATAAGCTTTCAATCAATACTCCTAAACCAGTTGGTTTTAAGGTATTAGGTGTTGAAGCACCCCTTAGGATTTACTTGCTCAAGCCTCTATCTTTGACACAATTCTACCACAAGTATTTAACTAGGACGGTAGCTCTTTGAGTTCTTATTTCTTTCTTTTTTTTCCTCCTAGTAATTGATGTTCAGAGCCTTTTGCCATGTTCTTTTATTTTCTTCTGTTTCTTTTGTTTTCTTTTGTTGCTGCTTCTTGGATCAATAAATGTTTGAGAATCTCCACACTACTTCTTTGAACTCTATGTCCTGCCTATGAGCTCCCATGCAAGTTTTTATAAACATGCAACCTCAATACACAATCATACAACTAGAACCACCACTTCTCTTAATCTTTTTCTTGCCTCAAAACTTTTTAATTCCTCAATCCTTCGTTTCAAAGAACTGTCCTTTGATGCCTTTTTGAAATATTGAGTGCAAGCAAGTTTTAAAGAGTATAGTGTTGTGAATTATCAAGCATCTCAGTTATTGAATTACAGAGAAGCTATACTAGGCAGACAAACAGGGGTACAATATCACTTCCAATCATAGCAGTGTCTAATACGTAACAATCACTTAACGATACAACCTTTTGGAGTTTACTTGCTTTACCCCTTATCATCGTCATTGCCGGTCTTCACATTCCTTTTTATCTCTTTGGTTGATGATGTTTAATCCTTCCAAAAAATTGGAAATCCTTTGCAATGATATTAGAAGTTGCTTGTTCCCCAAACACTTGAAAAATGGTTAGCATGCATGTATGTTTGTAGACTTCTAAACTTAGATTGGTGTGTGAACACCAAACTTAGTTCCTTGCCTTATGCAGCAGTTTGTACATATGCAGAAAACCACATGTGCGATTAGTAAGGAAACATACTATAAACTAGAAAAGCAAGCTATGAACTAGAAAACAGAATATGAACTAAAAGCTAATCAATTGTTAAGTAGTTTCTCTGATTGTTTGGAGCTGATAACTAGTCATGCTGAGGGTACAATGTATTCTAAAATCTTTGGTGGAACACCAAACATAGCATCCAACATTCACCGTTGAATCACTTTGGTGTGTAACACCAAACTTAGCTCCTTGCAATACAGATAAATCTACTTAACTTTCTTATTGAAACAGTGAAGGAAGAGAGAGTTACCTCCGATTGGGTTGCCTCCCAAGAAGCGCTCTTTTATCGTCACTAGCTTGACGGTTCTCCCTTATTAGGGAGGGTGATGAACATAATGCCTCAACCCTTCCCCTCTCACTGTAAGCTTTCCTCCAGTATCATTCTTGATAATTTCCACATGTTCAAGTGAGATGATCTTATTCACTATGTAGTAACCAGAGAAATGTGTGGATGTTTCCATTAGTTGGTAAGCTTGCATCACTTTGTCCCCTGGTGTGAAGCCTTCAGTGGGAATTTTCTTATTTCTCCACCCACTTGCCACTTTCTCAACATCTATTAATGCTCTGCCTGTAGCTAGGAAAGGTCTCCCTAGAATGATGGGAGTGTTATGATCTTCTTCTATATCTAGAATGACAAAGTCAACTGGGAAAAAAAATTTTCCCACCTTTACCAGTACATTCTCCACAACTCCAAGTGCTTGTTTAATGGATTTGTCTGCCATTTGGAGAGCAATTTGTGTGCGTTTCAATTCATGAATTTGAAGCTTCTTCATCAAGGATAGAGGCATCAGATTGATCCTTGCACCAAGGTCACAAAATGCCCTCTCAATTATCATGTTGCCTATGGTGCAGGGGATATGAAAGCTCCCTGGGTCCTTCCCCTTTCTTGGTAATTCTCTCTGGATGATGGCACTACATTCCCTGGTCATCACAACCATTTGTCCTTCTTTCAGGGAACTTTTCTTTGTCAACAATTCCTTCATGAACTTAGCATATAGTGGCATCTGTTCAAGTGCTTCTATGAAGGGTATATTGATGTGCAGTGTGTTGAATATCTCAAATAATTTGGAGTATTGCTTCTCTTTGTTCTCTCCCTTGAACCTTTGAGGATATGGTAGCATTGGTTGGTATGCTTCCATTACCTTCTTCTTGGTTGAGTTGTTATTCTGTGTGGGAAGTTCTTGCTCCTTTACTTCTTCTTTTGAGCCTTCTTTGTTGTGTTCTTCTTAAGTAATGACTTCCTTCTCCACCTTGTTTCCACTTCTCAAAGTGATTGCTTTGCACTCCTCCCATTTGATGGCTTTTCCTGTGTCTCTTGGGTTGTTTTCAGTGGTACTAGGGAATGCATTTGCTTGCTTTTCACCTATCTCTATAATTTATTTAGCCATTTGTCCCATCTGTCTCTCAAGATTTCTCATTGAGGCCTCTTGGTTTTTGAGTGTCAAGGCTTGATCTTGTCTTGCCATTTCTTGATTTTTGATGAGTTTCCCCATCAACATTTCTAAGTTAGAGATCCTCTGAGAGTCTGGATGTGGTTGCATGGGATGTGATGGCTGTTGGTGAAAGTTGTTTGGGGCATTGAGATGGGTGTTTTGTAAGTTATTGTGGGTGGATGATACGTGTTTTGTGGGTTTTTGTATTGGTTAGAGTTGTTGGACGAATGATTGTGGTTGTTGGTGTTACAGAAGTTGTTGGAATTGTGGTTTCTCTACCATTGATTTTGATTCTCTCCCCACTTCAGATTAGGGTGGTTCCTCCAAGAAGAGTTGTAAGTGTCTCCATGGAACTCATTCTGTCCAGCACCTTGGTTGTGCATGTATTGAACCTGTTCAGGCTGCTGCTCTTTATAGCTCTCTTCTTGTTGTCCCCACGCCACTGGTGGCTGATTAGTTGTGCTCACTGCTGCAAGTTGTAGTCCATCCATCCTCTTTGACATTATCACCATCTTTTGTTGTAGTTGCTGATGCATCATCTTGTTGTGAGCTAGTATTATATCAACTCCTTCAAGTTCAAATACACCTTTCGTTGGAGCTGCTTGTCTTTCAGAGGAGTAGAAATACTCATTGTTGGCCACCATGTCTATGAGATCATGTGCCTCTTGAGCAATTTTCATGATTTGCAAAGATCCTCCTGATGAATAATCCAAAGCTTTTCTTGAAGGTAAGGACAAGCCTTCATAGAAATTCTGCAACTCCACCCATTCACTGAACATTCTTTCTGGACACCTTCTGATCAAAGCCTTATACCTCTCCCAGGCTTCATATAATGATTCTCCTTCTAGTTGTCTGAAGGTTTGCACATCTGATTTTAGCTTAATGACTCTCTGTGGTGGATAGAATTTGGCTAGAAATTTGCTAACCAAATCATCCCAATTGGTGATACTTTCTTTAGGGAAGGTTTCTAACCAATGTGTGGCTTTGTCTTTCAGTGAAAATGGGAATAACAAGAGTTTATAGATGTCAGGGTGGACTCCATTGCTATTGACAGTGTCACAAATTCTCAAAAACACAAAGAGGTGTTGGTTTGGATCTTCAGCAGTACTTCCTCCATATTGGATATTATTCTGAACCAGGGTAATCAATTGAGGCTTGAGTTCGAAGTTATTAGCATGGACATTGGGGGTTAAGATACTGCTCCCACAATTCCATGGGTTGGGGATAGTGTAGGAGGCTAAAACTCTTCTTTGAGGCTGGCCATTGTCGTTAGCCGCATCTTCTGGTGGATTTAGGATGTTACCCTCTATCTATTGATCCTCTTCTTCTGGTTCTTCTTCTCCAATAACACCTTTCCCTCTTGCTTCTCTTCTTCTTCTCAAAAGTGTTCTCTCTGGTTCAGAATCAAAAGAGGTGGATTCACCTCTTCTCCCTCGTGGCATACAACCCAAACAAAACCAGAAAAACTAAAATAAAACACTCTACTGATAGAGCGTGGTTAAGGTTAGTTGAAACAAAATCTCAAACAGTTAAAATGCTTCAACAAAAACAAAGAAAAAGTGCTTAATCTAGATTATCACCTACTTAATCATTGTCAATCTAAATCAATCCCCGGCAATGGCGCCAAAAACTTGATGAGGGAAAAATAATTCCACACAAACTCACCGACAAGTATACCGGGTCGCATCAAGTAGTAATAACTCACAAGAGTGAGGTCGATCCTACAGGGATTGATGGATTGAGCAACTTTAGTATGGTGATGAATTTAGTTAAGCAAATATTTGATGATTTGAGTGAATTTTCATTAACAGAAGTGAAATGGCTAGTAAGCTAAAGTGCAGAATGAAAAGTTACAGAATCTTAAAGTGCTGAAAGAGTAAATTGTAGAAACTTAAAGTGCAAGAAATTAAATGAACCGAAACTTAAATTGCAAGAAAGGTAAATAACTGAAATTTAAAGTGCAAGTAATTTAAATTGCAGAATCTAAATTGCCAGGAAACTTAAATTGCATGAAGAATAAGGGGATTTGGGTGTTGGAAATCAAAACAGAATTGGAAAATGTAAATTGCAGTGAATTAAAGAAGAGAATGTAAAAGATGAGAACCAGAATTGAAACTCAGATTTGATTTAAAATTGTGAAACAGAAAAAGAAAATTTCAGAAGAAAAATAAAAAAAAAGCAAGGCTTACATCAAGTTCTCAATTCTTGAACCGGAAAGTAAAATTTGCAGAAGAATAAAAGAACAGAAAGAAGAGTTGCAGAGCAAGGAAAATAGAAACAAAAACTCAGATCCGATCTACAATCCTCCAATTCTCTGAATAAGAAACAAAATCTAAAAGAAGATCCAGTACCCAAAACAGAAAAGTAATTGCCGAAGATCGATAGCTGAAGGAAAACAGGAAGTAAACTAAAACTTAGATCTGAGTTCTACTTAATTCCTCCCAGAAAAGCCTAAAAATCAAAACTAAAAGGAAAAGAAAAATGATACAGCCTCCTTATGAAATCAAATTTTATCCTATTTATACACTTTCCAAATTAGTCTTCAAGTAATTGTAGTGGGCTTTGTGGCCTTGTATGAAGTGGATTAAAATGGCATTTGGTTGCTGCTTCTAGAGGAACGTTGCGTTCTCAAAGTGAGCACAGTGTTCATTCATCCACGCGCACGCGCCTCTGATGCGTGCGCGTCTTTTTGCGCTTTTTGCTCATCGACGCGTACGCGTCATGCACGCATACGCATCACCATCAATCTTCAGCTCCAAATACACCCGCATGTCCCTTTCTTGCGTACGCGTCATTGGTAGCATTCTCTTATTGAGCGCTACGTTTGCTTAGTGAATGCTGCCCAACGCGTGCGCGTCATGTACGCGTGTGCGTGGGTAGCAAAATCTCAATTCAGGCCTCAGCGCCAGCCACGCGTGCGCGTGCTTTGTCCCAGGTGGCCCATCGACGCGTGCGCGTCAAGCACGCGAGCACGTCGATTGCAAAACTTTGCCTCCAATTTTGAATCTTGCACGAAAACGCTGGCTTGCTAAATGTAGCACTCTCTTTTGAAACGAGCACCAAACACTTCCACGCGTACGCGTCATGCACGAGTACGCATGGTTCTTCGAAAATTTCCCCCTGACGTTTAAATGTCTTGTACGCATGCGCATCGCAAGTGAGCGTGGCATTCAATATTTGAACGCAACGTTATACTGCAATGCTCCCCCCTTTTCTTCATTTTCTCACCTAAAATCAACCAAACAAGCAATCAAAGTCTCACCAAAATCATAAGAATTTGCATTATTCATAGTAATCACTTAATTCTTGCATAAATCTCATGATTCTGTATAAAATAAATGATGTTTGATTGAATTAAAATAATCATGAAATTCCACTCAAACTAATTACTTATTGTGCAAAAAAGTGCATAAAACCTAATAAAAGCAAGTTAAAATGCTGGTAAAACTAGCATAAGATGACTTGTCATCACAACACCAAACTTAAACCTTGCTTGTCCCCAAGCAAGAAAAGAATTATGCACAAAGTTTCTTTCAATTGGAATGGATTGAAGAATAACTTGTAATGTCCTGTGAGTGATGTGATTAAGTGACAGTGGGGTGAACTCTAAATTATATGCTCATGCAAGGGCTTCAGTGGTTACTAGTCCCCACATCTTAGAAGTCTTAGATCTTAGGCCTTTCATCCAAATGATATCATGTAGATCTCTCAATAGGTAATCACCTTGAAGCAGCTTATGGTTTCTGTGTTTTGGCATTAACTCTAAGTGTCATGTCTCAAAGCAGCTCTTTAAATAAGCTTTCAATCAATACTCCTAAACCAGTTGGTTTTAAGGTATTAGGTGTTGAAGCACCCCTTAGGATTTACTTGCTCAAGCCTCTCTCTTTGACACAATTCTACCACAAGTATTTAACTAGGACGGTAGCTCTTTGAGTTCTTATTTCTTTCTTTTTTTTTCCTCCTAGTAATTGATGTTCAGAGCTTTTTGCCATGTTCTTTTGTTTTTTTCTGTTTCTTTTGTTTTCTTTTGTTGCTGCTTCTTGGATCAATAAATGTTTGAGAATCTCCACACTACTTCTTTGAACTCTATGTCCTGCCTATGAGCTCCCATGCAAGTTTTCATAAACATGCAACCTCAATACACAATCATACAACTAGAACCACCACTTCTCTTAATCATTTGCTTGCCTCAAAACTTTTTAATTCCTCAATCCTTCTTTTCAAAGAACTGTCCTTTGATGCCTTTTTGAAATATTGAGTACAAGCAAGTTTTCAAGAGTATAGTGTTGTGAATTATCAAGCATCTCAGTTATTGAATTACAGAGAAGCTATACTAGGCAGACAAACAGGGGTACAATATCACTTCCAATCATAGCAGTGTCTAATACCTAACAATCACTTAACAATACAACCTTTTGGAGTTTACCTGGTTTACTCCTTATCATCATCATTGCCGGTCTTCACATTCCTTTTTATATCTTTGGTTGATGATGTTTAATCCTTCCAAAAAATTGGAAATCCTTTGCAATGATATTGAAAGTTGCTTGTTCCCCAAACACTTGAAAAATGGTTAGCATGCATGTATGTTTGTAGACTTCTGAACTTAGATTGGTGTGTGAACACCAAACATAGTTCCTTGCCTTATGCAGCAGTTTGTACATATGCAGAAAACCGCATGTGCGATTAGTAAGGAAACATACTATAAACTAGAAAAGCAAGCTATGAACTAGAAAACAGAATATGAACTAAAAACTAATCAATTGTTAAGTAGTTTCTCTGATTGTTTGGAGCTGATAACTAGTCATGCTGAGGGTACAATGTATTCTAAAATCTTTGGTGGAACACCAAACATAGCATCCAACATTCACCGTTGAATCACTTTGGTGTGTAACACCAAACTTAGCTCCTTGCAATACAGATAAATCTACTTAACTTTCTTATTGAAACAGTGAAGGAAGAGAGAGTTACCTCCGATTGGGTTGCCTCCCAAAAAGCGCTCTTTTATCGTCACTAGCTTGACGGTTCTCCCTTATTAGGGAGGATGATGAACATAATGCCTCAACCCTTCCCTTCTCACTGTAAGCTTTCCTCTAGTATTATTCTTGATAATTTCCACATGTTCAAGTGAGATGATCTTATTCACTATGTAGTATCCAGAGAAATGTGTGGATGTTTCCATTGGTTGTTAAGCTAGCAGCACTTTGTCCCCTGGTGTGAAGCCTTCAATGGGAATTTTCTTATTTATCCACCCTCTTGGCACTTTCTTCTTAGAACTCTTTTCTTTTCCAAGAGGTGGTTCATGTTTTCGAGTCACAATCTTTGGAAGGTTCTTGCTGAGGATCTCATATGGAGGTTTTGGTTGTGGTTCCTTATCAACTCCTTGAGCTTGTTGCAGTACTTCCACCTCTTTCTTTTCTTTCCAGCATGAGCTTGAGTGCATTGAGAGTGACTCATGAGGTGCCTCTTCCAAGTTTGGATCTCTCAGATCAATCTTCTAACACTCTTCTTCTTAATTGGGATCTTGCAAACTCTTGAAGACATGGAACACTATATGCTCTTCGTGCACTTTCAGCATTAATTCTCCCTTCTCAACATCTATTAATGCTCTGCCTGTAGCTAGGAAAGGTCTCCCTAGAATGATGGGAGTGTTATGATCTTCTTCTATATCTAGAATGACAAAGTCAACTGGGAGGAAAAATTTTCCCACCTTTACCAGAACATTCTCCACAACTCCAAGTGCTTGTTTAATGGATTTATCTGCCATTTGGAAAGCTATTTGTGTGGGAAGTTCTTGCTCCTTTACTTCTTCTTTTGAGCCTTCTTTGTTGTGTTCTTCTTGAGTAATGGCTTCCTTCTCCACCTTTTTTCCACTTCTCAAAGTGATTGCTTTGCACTCCTCCTATTTGATGGCTTTTCCTATGTCTCTTGGGTTGTTTTTAGTAGTACTAGGGAATGCATTTGCTTGCTTTTCACCTATCTCTATAATTTATTTAGCCAATTGTCCCATCTGTCTCTCAAGATTTTTCATTGAGGCCTCTTGGTTTTTGAGTGTCAGGGCTTGATCTTGTCTTGCCATTTCTTGAGTTTTGATGAGTTTCCCCATCAACATTTCTAAGTTAGAGATCCTCTGAGAGTCTGGATGTGGTTGGATGGGATGTGATGGCTGTTGGTGAAAGTTGTTTGGGGCATTGAGATGGGTGTTTGTGAGTTGTTGTGGGTGGATGATACGTGTTTTGTGGGTTTTTGTATTGGTTAGAGTTGTTGGACGAATGATTGTGGTTGTTTGTGTTTTGGGAGTTGTTGGAATTGTGGTTTCTCTGCCATTGATTTTGGTTCTCTCCCCACTTCAGATTAGGGTGGTTCCTCCAAGAAGAGTTATTAGTGTCTCCATGGAACTCATTCTGTCCAGCACCTTGGTTGTGCATGTATTGAACCTGTTCAGGCTGCTGCTCTTCATAGCTCTCTTCTTGTTGTCCCACACCACTGGTGGCTGATTGGTTGTGCTCACTGCTGCAAGTTGTAGTCCATCCATCCTCTTTGACATCATCACCAGCTGTTGTTGTAGTTGCTGATGCATCATCTTGTTGTGAGCTAGTATTATATCAACTCCTTCAAGTTCAAATACACCTTTCGTTGGAGCTGCTTGTCTTTCAGAGGAGTAAAAATACTCATTGTTGGCCACCATGTCTATGAGATCATGTGCCTCTTGAGCAATTTTCATGATTCGCAAAGATCCTCCTGATGAATAATCCAAAGCTTTTCTTGAAGGTAAGGACAAGCCTTCATAGAAATTCTGCAACTCCACCCATTCACTGAACATTCCTGGACACCTTCTGATCAAAGCCTTATACCTCTCCCAGGCTTCATATAATGATTCTTCTTCTAGCTGTCTGAAGGTTTGCACATCTGATTTTAGCTTAATGACTCTCTGTGGTGGATAGAATTTGGCTAGAAATTTGCTAACCAAATCATCCCAATTGGTGATACTTTCTTTAGGGAAGGTTTCTAACCAATGTGTGGCTTTGTTTCTTTGTGAAAATGGGAATAACAAGAGTTTATAGATGTCAGGGTGGACTCCATTGGTTTTGACAGTGTCACAAATTCTCAAAAACACAGAGAGGTGTTGGTTTGGATCTTCAGCAACACTTCCTCCATATTGGATATTATTCTGAACCAGGGTAATCAATTGAGGCTTGAGTTCGAAGTTATTAGCATGGAGATTGGGGGTTAAGATACTGCTCCCATAATTCCATGGGTTGGGGATAGTGTAGGAGGCTAAAACTCTTCTCTGAGGCTGGCCATTGTTGTTAGCCGCATCTTCAGGTGGATTTAGGATGTTACCCTCTATCTATTGATCCTCTTCTTCTGGTTCTTCTTCTCCAATAACACCTTTCCCTCTTGCTTCTCTTCTTCTTCTCAAAAGTATTCTCTCTGGTTCAGAATCAAAAGAGGTGGATTCACCTCTTCTCCCTCGTGGCATACAACCCAAACAAAACCAAAAAAACTAAAATAAAACACTCTACTGATAGAGCGTGGTTAAGGTTAGTTGAAACAAAATCTCAAACAGTTAAAATGCTTCAACAAAAACAAAGAAAAAGTGCTTAATCTAGATTATCACCTACTTAATCATTGTCAATCTAAATAAATCCCCGGCAATGGTGCCAAAAACTTGATGAGGGAAAAACGATTCCACAGAAACTCACCGGCAAGTGTACCGGGTCGCATCAAGTAGTAATAACTCACAAGAGTGAGGTCGATCCCACAGTGATTGATGGATTTAGCAACTTTAGTATGGTGATGAATTTAGTTAAGCAAATATTTGATGATTTGAGTGAATTTTGATTAACAGAAGTGAAATGGCTAGTAAGCTAAAGTGCAAAATGAAAAGTTACAGAATCTTAAAGTGCTGAAAGAGTAAATTGTAGAAAATTAAAGTGCAAGAAATTAAATGAACTGAAACTTAAATTGCAAGGAAGATAAATAACTGAAACTTAAAGTGCAAGTAATTTAAATTACAGAATCTAAATTGCCAGGAAACTTAAATTGCATGAAGAATAAGGGGATTTGGGTGTTGGAAATCAAAATAGAACTGGAAAATGTAAATTGCAGTGAATTAAAGAAGAGAATGTAAAAGATGAGAACTAGAATTGAAACTCAGATTTGATTTAAAATTGTAAAACAGAAAAGGAAAATTGCAGAAGAAAAATAAATAGAAAGGAAGGCTTAAATCAAGTTCTCATTTCTTGAACCGAAAAGTAAAATTTGCAGAAGAATAAAAGAACAGAAAGAATAATTATAGAGCAAGGAAAACAGAAACGAAAACTCAGATCCGATCTACAATCCTCCAATTCTCAGAATAAGAAACAAAATTTAATAGAAGATCCAATACCCAAAACAGAAATGTAATTGCCAAAGATCGATAGCTTAAGGAAAACAGGAAGTAAACTAAAACTTAGATCTCAATTGTACCCAATTCCTCCCATAAAATCCTAAAGAAAAATCAAAACTAAAAGGAAAAGAAAAATGATCTAGCCTCCTTATGAAATTAAATTTTATCCTATTTATACACTTTCCAATTTAGTCTTCAAGTAATTGTAGTGGGCTTTGTGGCCTTGTATGAAGTGGATCAAAATGGCATTTAGTTGCTGCTTCCAGAGGAACGTTAAGTTCTCAAAGTGAGCACAGTGTTCATTCATCCACGCGTACGCGTCTCTGATGCATGCCCGTCCTTTTGCACTTTTTCTCATCGACGCGTACGTGTCATGCACGCGTACGCGTCACCATTAATCTTCAGCTCCAAATACGCCCGCGCGTCCCTTTCTTGTGTATGTGTCATTGGTAGTGTTCTCTTATTGAGCGCTACGTTTGCTTAGTGAACGCCGCCCCACGCATGCGCATCATGTACGCGTGCGCGTGGGTAGCAAAATCTCAATTCAGGCTTCAGCGCCAGCCTCGCATGCGCATGCTTTGTTCCAGGTGGCCCATTGACGCGTGCGCGTCAAGCACGCATTCGCGTCGATTGTAAAACTTTGCCTCCAATTTTGAATCTTGCCCGAAAATGCTGGCTTGTTGAACGTAGCGCTCTCTTTTGAAATGAGCGCCAAACACTTCCACGCGTACGTGTCATGCACGAGTACGCATGGTTTTTCGAAAATTTCCCCCTGACGTTTAAGTGTCTTGTACGCATGCGCATCGCAAGTGAGCGTGGCGTTCATTATTTGAACGCAAAGTTATACTGCAATGCTCCCCCCCTTTTCTTCATTTTCTCACCTAAAATCAACCAAACAAGCAATCAAAGTCTCACCAAAATCATAAGAATTTGCATTATTCATAATAATCACTTAATTCTTGCATAAATCTTATGATTTTGTATAAAATAAATGATGTTTGATTGAATTAAAATAATCATGAAATTCCACTCTAACTAATTACTTATTGTGCAAGAAAGTGCAAAAAACTAATAAAAGCATGTTAAAATGCTGGTAAAACTAGCATAAGATGACTTGTCATCAGCGTGGCACGCCAATACAAGATTTCCAAGGGTGTACCACTTGAATGTTGGGCGTGGCACGCCTATCACTTCTCATCCATGCACTATCAAGGGCGTGGCACACCACCTTCTAGGCATGCCATGCTAGTATTGTTTTCCAGAGAGTGAAGATGAAGGCTTATCAAGGGTGTGGCACGCCACCTACTGGGCGTACCATGCTAGTTCAATATTCCGAAGGAAGAAGAGCAAGGGAAGAGCCTGAGCGTTCCACTTGAGCTCGAAGGCGTGACACGCCAGGCTAACTAGGCAAAGGAAAAGACCCTGGGCGTGCCACTTGGGCTCAAAGGCGTGGCACGCTAGGTTGCTTGATGAAGAGGGCGTGCCACTTGGGGAGTCAGGCGTGGCACACCAAGCCAAGCTGAGAAGCTTGGGTTGGATTGGCAAGTCGTTTTAACTTTACTTTACACTTCACTTCATCTTCTCCATCTCTTGTACTTTTCTCTAAGCTATGAGTAGCTAAATTTTCTCTCATTGGGAGATGGAGCTCTGTTGTGCTTGATGGATTAATGATAGTGAATTTCTTCTTTTCTTCATCTTCTCTTTGATTTTTTAGAAGGAATTTTGTTCTTCATGCTAGTGTTCAATCATCTTGGGAAAGAGGTTGAATGTAAAATGGGTTTCATGGGAACCTTGGAAAAGGAAACATGAAACTTTGCTTAAAATCCCTTCTCATAAATGAGTAGATCTGGGTTTTAGGACTGGATATGGTGACATATAATCCACCCACTATTTGGATCTATGAGGATGTATGGTATAATCAGGGACCAAGCATATCTCTCTTCATGAGTAATTAGACTAAGAAATTGGCTGATTATCAAGATTTGAGAGATTGAATCACCAAGGGATTGGGGTTCAATTCAAGAGACGATAGTTGGAGCCAAAGTTGGACTCCAACTATGGGTCCAATGTTGGGGGAAGAGAGCTGCCAACGTTGGAGGGAATGATGGTGGTCCAACGTTACCTCCAACGTGCTCGATGAAATCTCAAAATTTGAAGTTGGAAAAATTACATCGACCGGCACGCGTGGGCGACGCGTACGCGTGAGCGTGGAAAAATTGTAATCCACGCGTACGCGTGGGTGACGCTTACGCGAGAGAATGCCAACATTAGAGGTAACGTTGGTGATCAAATGTTAGATCCAACGTCCGCCATGCCATCCTTGGAAAAAATTTGATATGACGCGTACGCGTGGGTGACTGCGTACGCATGACTGCGCGAACGTTGGTGCACCAACGTTGAGTCAAACATTGCAGGAAATGGCCAGAAATCCTTTTTCTTCAAGTAACGTTTGACCCAATGTTTATACACAAACATTGCTACCAACGTTAAGGCCAACTTCAATACAAATTGACACCATGCAAACTTATGAGTTAGTTTTCCAACGTCCATCATCAAAGAGTCACTCCTAACTGCTTCAATCAAGGTCAAGGCCCACATCCAGGTACTTGAAGACCTATTTTGAAGATGAGATGTAGATTATAAATAGAAGAACTTTTGAAGATTGAAAAAAAAAGGGATTGAGCAGTAATGGAGGCTTGGGTAGTAGTAAGCTGCAGTAGGAGTAGGAGTAGAGGCTGGAGGATTAGAGTCTCCGGAGCTCTCTTGGAGGATTAGAAATTCCAGAGAGCTTAGTGTAGAATCTCTCTTTTGTACCCATTTTATTTTCTGCACTTTCTTCTTCAAGTTTGTACTGAACTCAGTTTACTTTTATTACAATTTTAATTTCCTGCATCTTTTCTCTTCTGCAATTTTACATTTCGGTTTGTATTGAGCTTGATTTACTATTCATGCAATTTAAATTTCCTGCAAGTATTCTTAGAGCTGTGATCCACTAAACCCCAATTCATTAGGGGGAGGAGCTCTATTGTGATTCTAATGGATTAATGAAATTCTTCTTCTTCTCAATCCGCTTGAGTAGCTAAGAGATAACTTCTGTTTTAATTTCATCAATTCACTCTGGAATGGGGTTTGGATCCATTGAATTTCCATGTGAGCCTCGGAAGGGGAATCATGGAAATTAGAACTGAAGATCTGTCTCTCACAACTCTCTTGATTAACACCATTCGGGAGGAATTGAGATCTTGAGAGATTGTGTGGCTTATGGATGAGAAATGTGCACATAACATCTTCTCATGACAATTAGATCAAGGAATTGGCAAGATTGATTGTGATTAGAGAGATTGGATTGCCAAAGAATTGGGATCCAATTAATTTCAATATGTCATAGATCTACTCATATGATTGAGAAAGAAGTTGAGACCCATTTGATTCATGATGGATTATGATATCTCCAATCCCTGATGAATCTTGTTCTCTGTTATTTCTCACTTACTTTCAGCACTTTAGATTTCCTGCAATTTATTTTCTGTTTATCAAATTTCACTCAATTCATCAACATTAGCTTGACTAGACTAATGACCATACTAAAATTGCTTGATCCATCAATCCCTGTGGGATCGACCTCACTCTCGTGAGTTTTACTACTTGATACGACCTGGTATATTTGCTGATTAGTTTGTGCGAATTCAATTTTTTGCCATCAAGTTTTTGGCGTCGTTGCTGGGGATTGATTTAGATCTACAATGATTAAGTGGATGATAAGTCTAGATTAAGCATTTTCTTTGTTTTTGTCATTTAAAGTTCTTTTAATTTTTTGCTTTCTCTTGATACTAAGGTGTTTGTGTTATTGCCTCACTAAGAAATTCTTATCTGTGACATGAGGAGTTTCAATTTTCATAGTGATTGTGTTTTACAAAATTTAAATGGAGTTCACCTCATCTTTTAATCAAGCCAATTTCTTGGGATATTACCCACCACAAAATGATTCATGTTATTATCCTAATGGTGGCTGGGAATATCACCAAGAAATGACAGATTATGAGCAATCCACCGAGTGGGGATATGCTCCAGGGCTACAAAATGAGCAAGCAGATTACATGAGATATTGCCCACCACCACAAGATGATTGATGAGCAGATAATTTATACGCTTTTTGACATTGTTTTTACATAATTTTTAGTATGATTCAGTTAGTTTTTAATATATTTTTATTAATTTTTAAATAAAAATCACATTTCTGGACTTTATTATGAGTTTGTGTATTTTTCTGTGATTTCAGGTATTTTCTGGCTGAAATTGAGGGACTTGAGCAAAAATCTTATTCAGAGGCTGAAGAAGTACTGCAGATGCTATTGGATTCTGACCTCCCTGCACTCAAAGTGGATTTTCTGGAGCTACAGGCGTCCAAATGGCGCGCTCTCCATTGCGTTGGAAGGTAGACATCCAGAAATATATAATAGTCCATACTTTGCCCAAGTTTAGACGACGCAAACTGGCGTTTAACGCCAGCTTTCTGCCCTATTCTGGCGTTCAACTCCATGGAAGACCTCTACACGTGAAAGCTTCAATGCTTAGCCCAAATCAATGAAACAAGCTTATGGATTAGTAGAGGACTTGTTAGTAAAGTTTGAAGGCCTTTACATCCCTACTGATTACATAATCCTAGACACTGGGAAGGATGAAGATGAATCCATCATCCTTGGAAGACCCTTCCTAGCCACAGCAAAAGCTGTGATTGACGTGGATAGAGGAGAGTTGGTCCTTCAACTGAATGAGGACTACCTTGTATTTAAGACTCAAGGTTCTCCTTCTGTAACCATGGAAAGGAAGCATGAAAAGCTTTTCTCACTGTAGAGTCAACCAAAGCCCCCATAGTTAAACTCTAAGTTTGGTGTTGGGAGGCCACAACCAAACTCTAAGTTTGGTGTTGAACCCCCACATTCAAACTCTAAGTTTGGTGTTGGGAGGTCCCAATAATGCTCTGAACATCTGTGAGGCTCCATGAGAGCTTACTGTCAAGCTATTGACATTAAAGAAGCGCTTGTTGGGAGGCAACCCAATGTTATTTAACTATATTTAATTATTTTCCATTTCTATTTTATATTTTCTTTAGGTTGATGATCGTGTGAAGTCACAAAAACTACTAAAAAATCAAAAACAGATTGAAAAATAGCATTAAAAATAGCTCACCCTGGAGGAAGAGCTTACTGGTGTTTAAACGCCAGTAAGAAGCATCAAACTGGTGTTTAACGCCAGGAAGAAGCATCAAGCTGGCGTTAAATGCCAGAAACAAGCACCAGACTGGCATTTAACGCCAGAACAGAGCATGGAATTGGCGTTAAACGCCAGAAACAAGTAGCAAGCTGGCGTTTAACGCTAGACATGCATTCTAAGGGTGTTTTACACGCCTAAATGGAGCAGGGATGTTAAGTCCTTGACCCCTCTGGATCTGTGGACCCACAGGATCTCCACCTACCCCACCTCTTCTTCTTTCCTCTTCACACCTTTTCATAACTTTCTTCCCCAAATACCCTTCACCAATCACCTCCATACCTCTTCCCTAAATACCCTTAACCACTCACATCCATCCACTCTTCCCCATAAACCACACCTACCTCCAAAATTCAAATTCTTTTCCCTCCCAAACCCAACCCTAATGGCCGAAGCCTACCCTCCACCCCACCCCTATATAAACCCCTCAACACTATTCCATTTTCACACATTACAACCACCACTTCTCCCCCTTGG
This sequence comes from Arachis ipaensis, assembly GCF_000816755.2. Taxonomy (NCBI): domain Eukaryota; kingdom Viridiplantae; phylum Streptophyta; class Magnoliopsida; order Fabales; family Fabaceae; genus Arachis; species Arachis ipaensis. The sequence goes on along the minus strand of NC_029790.2, from coordinate 64,518,260 downwards.
CCGAATACACCTTCTCCCTCCATCTCCTCTATTTTCTTCTTCTTCTACTACTTTCTTTCTTCTTTTGCTCGAGGACGAGTAAACCTTTTAAGTTTGGTGTGGTAAAAGCATTACTTTTTGTTTTTCCATAACCATCAATGGCACCTAAGGCTAGAGAAACATCAAGAAAGAGGAAAGGGAAGGCAATTGCTTCCACCTCTGGGTCATGGGAGATGGAGAGATTCATCTCAAAGGTCCATCAAGATCACTTCTATGAAGTTGTGGACAAGAAAAAGGTGATCCCTGAGGTCCCTTTTAAGCTCAAAAAGAGCGAATATCTGGAGATCCGACAAGAGATTAGAAGATGAGGATGGGAAGTTCTCTCTAATCCTATTCAACAAGTCGGAATCTTAATGGTTCAAGAGTTCTATGCAAACGCATGGATCACTAGGAACCATGATCAAAGTAGGAACCCGAATCCAAAGAATTGGCTTACAATGGTTCGGGGGAAATACTTAGATTTCAGTCTGGAAAATGTAAGGTTGGCGTTCAACTTGCCAATGATGCAAGAAAACACACACCCCTACATTAGAAGGGTCAACTTTGATCAAAGGTTGGACCAAGTTCTCATGGACATATGTGTAGAAGGAGCTCAATAGAAAGTTGACTCAAGAGGCAAGCCGGTTCAATTGAGAAGACCGGACCTTAAGCCTGTAGCTAGAGGATGGTTGGAGTTCATCCAATGCTCAATTATTCCTACTAGCAACCGGTCTGAAGTTACTGTAGACCGGGCCATCATGATCCATAGTATCATGATTGGGGAGGAAGTGGAAGTTCATGAGATTATACATCAAGAACTCTACAAGGTGGCTGACAAGTCATCCACTTTGGCAAGGTTAGCCTTTCCTCACCTCATTTGCCACCTCTGTAATTCGGCTGGAATTGACATAGAGGGAGATATCATCATTGATGAGGACAAGCCCATCACTAAGAAAAGGATGGAGCAAACAAGAGATCATGGACCTCAACAAGAGCATGAGGAAATTCCTCACCATGAAATCCCTGAGATGCCTCAAGGGATGCACTTCCCTCCACAAAACTATTGGGAGCAAATCAACACCTCCCTAGGAGAATTAAGTTCCAACATGGGACAACTAAGGATGGAACACCAAGAGCACTCCATCATTCTCCATGAGATTAGAGAAGATCAAAGAGCTATGAGGGAGGAGCAACAAAGACAAGGAAGAGACATAGAGGAGCTCAAGAGCACCATTGTTCTTCAAGAAGAGGAAGACGCCACCCTCACTAAGGTGGACTCGTTCCTTAATCTCCTTGTTCTTATTTTCCTGTTTTTTGGTTTTTGAGCCTTATGTTTTACTTATGTTTGTGTCTTTACTATATGATCATTAGTGTTTAAGTGTCTATGTCTTAAAGCTATGAATGTCCTATGAATCTATCACCTCTCTTAAATGAAAAATGTTTTTAATCACAAAAAAACAAGAAGTACATGATTTCGAATTCATCCTTGAAATTAGTTTAATTATTTTGATGTGGTGACAATACTTTTTGTTTTCTGAATGAATGCTTAAATAGTGCATATATCTTTTGAATTTGTTGTTTATGAATGTTAAAATTGTTGGCTCTTGAAGAATGATGAAAAAGGATAAATGTTATTTGATGATCTGAAAAATCATAAAAATGATTCTTGAAGCAAGAAAAAGCACTGAATACAAAAGCTTGCGAAAAAAAAAGAAAAAAAGAAAATTGGCGAAAAAAAATAAAAGAAAGAAAAAGAAAAAGCAAGCAGAAAAAGCCAGTAACCCTTTAAACCAAAAGGCAAGGGTAATAAAAAGGATCCAAGGCTTTGAGCATCAGTGGATAGGAGGGCCCAAAGGAATAAAATCCTGGCCTAAGCGGCTAAACCATGTTGTCCCTAACCATGTGCTTGTGGCGTGAAGGTGTCATGCCAAAAGCTTGATACTGAGCGGTTAAAGTCAAGGTCCAAAGGATAAAAAAAAAAAAAGAGTGTGCTTAAGAAGCCTGGACACCTCTAACTGGGGACTCTAGCAAAGCTGAGTCACAATCTGAAAAGGTTCATCCAGTTATGTGTCTGTGGCATTTATGTATCTGGTGGTAATACTCGAAAACAAAGTGCTTAGGGCCACGGCCAAGACTCATAAAGTATCTGTGTTCAAGAATCAACATGCTGAACTAGGAGAATTAATAACACTATCTAAATTCTAAGTTCCTATAGATGCCAATCATTCTGAACTTCAATGAATTAAGTGAGATGCCAAAACTATTCAGAGGCAAAAAGCTACTAGTCCCGCTCATCTAATTGGAGCTAAGTTTTATTGATATTTGGAATTTATAGTATATTCTCTTCTTTTTATCCTATTTGATTTTCAGTTGCTTGGGGACAAGCAACAATTTAAGTTTGGTGTTGTGATGAGCGAATAATTTATACGTTTTTGGCATTGTTTTTACATAATTTTTACTATGATTTAGTTAGTTTTTAAAATATTTTTATTAATTTTTAAATAAAAATCACATTTCTGAACTTTACTATGACTTTGTGTGTTTTTCTGTGATTTCAGGTATTTTCTGGCTGAAATTGAGGGACTTGAGCAAAAATCTGATTCAAAGGCTGAAGAAGGACTGCAGATGTTGTTGGATTCTGACCTCCCTGCACTCAAAGTGAATTTTCTGGAGCTACAGAAGTCCAAATGGCACGCTCTCAATTGCGTTGGAAGGTAGACATCCAGGACTTTCCAGCAATATATAATAGTCCATCCCTTGCCCAAGTTTAGACGACGCAAACTAGCGTTTAACGCCAGCTTTCTGCCCTATTCTGGCGTTAAACGCCAGAAACAAGTTGCAAAGCAGAGTTAAACGCCAGAAACAAGTTCCAAACTGGCGTTCAACTCCAAGGAAGACCTCTACACGTGAAAGCTTCAATGCTCAGCCCAAGCACACACCAAGTGGGCCCGAAAGTGGATTTCTGCATCATTTACTCATCTCTGTAAACCCTAGTTACTAGTTTAGTATAAAAACTACTTTTAGTGATTTATTTCACATCTCTGGAACACATTATGTAACTTTTACGTTCTGAGACCTCCATGGGAGGCTGGCCACTCGGCCATGTCTACCCTATTTTCACTTATGTATTTTCAACGGTAGAGTTTCTACACACCATAGATTAAGATGTGGAGCTCTGCTGTTCCTTATGAATTAATGCAAAGTACTATTGTTTTTCTATTCAACTCAAGCCTATTTCTTCTCTAAGATATTCATTCGCACACAAGAACATGATGAATGTGATGATTATGTGACGCTCATCACGATTCTCATTTATGAACGCGTGCCTGACAAACACTTCCATTCTACATGAAAGCAAGCTTGAATGCATATCTCTTAGCCTCCTGATTCACGATCAGAGTCTTCGTGGTATAGGCTAGAATTATTGGCAGCCATTCTTGAGATCCGGAAAGTCTAAACCTTGTCTGCGGTATTCTGCGTAGGATCTGGGAAGGGATGGCTGTGACGAGCTTCAAACTCGCGAGTGCTGGGCATAGTGACAGACGCAAAAGGATTACTGAATCCTATTCCAGCATGATCGAGAACCGACAGATGATTAGCCGTGCGGTGACAGTGCATTTGGACCATTTTCACTGAGAGGACGGGATGTAGCCATTGACAACGGTGATGCCCAACATACAGCTTGCCATGGAAAGGAGTATGAATGATTGGATGAAGACAGTAGGAAAGCAGAGGTTTAGAAGGAACAAAAGCATCTCCATACGCTTATCTGAAACTCTCACCAATGAATTGCATAAGTATCTCTATCCTATTTTATATTTTAATTATATTTTAACTATCAATTTACCATAACCATTTGAATCCGCCTGACTGAGATTTGCAAGATGACTATAGCTTGTTTCAAGCCGACAATCTCCGTGGGATCGACCCTTACTCACGTAAGGTTTATTACTTGGACGACCCAGTGCACTTGCTGGTTAGTTGTGCGAAGTTGTGACAAAGAACTAAGATTATGAATGTGCATATAAAGTTTTTGACGCCGTTTCCAAGGAATGAACGATCACGATTTCGTGCATCAATGATTTATGTCATTATCCTCACGGTGATTGGGAATATCAATAAGGAATGAGGGAGTATGAACAATCAAGTAAAATGAGCTACCTCCCAGAGCCACAAAGTGACTCATATTGTTATGACACTTACACAAATTATGGCTAGGAAGGGAATTTCAATGCTTCATATTCTAATCATCCAGAGGCATCATCACTTGATTGTGCTATCAATACCTTCATGCAGTATAGCTCTCCAGAGCCACAAAATGATCCATACTGTAATGAATTCAACAATTACTTAAGTTGTGATTGGGAGGATCAAAATCAAAAAGCATTCAATAGTCCATACTCCACTTATCAAGAGCCATCATCACTTTAGTGTACTTTCAATACATTCATGCAAAATTGTCCAACCTCACCTCCCAGATTTTCATTTAAAAATCCTTCATCACTTGATTATGTGTCAACACAAAGTTTTCTCCAAGATCCATACAACTCATCTCAGCAACCACAAAATTCATTACACTACACAGAAAACTCATTTCAACATTCACAAAATTTGTTCCACAATTCACAAACTTCATTCCATACCCCTCAAAATAACATCACCACAACACATCCATGTCCACAAAATTACTCTTAAACTTCATTTCTCGAGCTAGCAGCTGAGGATTACCTTCAATGGTCCAAAGATTTTTCGGAAAGACAAGAATAATTCTTGGAAAGACAAAAACAATCCTGGAAAGAACAAGAAATCCTCTTCAAGAAAATGGATGGGAATTTAGAGCAAATAAGGAAACACTTAGGATTGCCAAGCATTGGGGTTGAAGATCAATTTGTGAGTGAGAAAGTGGAAGAAAAGGCCCCTGTGTCAAGTGAAATTTCAATGAAGAATGAGGTTGTGGAGGTATTTGAACCTATGATTTCATATTCACAGAGGCTACTTGAGGTGACAGAGGAACATGAAGACTCACTCCCAAAGGACTTAATGGAAGATCATGCAGAAGAAGGGGAGGAAGTCAATCAAGGAAGTCCACACTCAATTGAAGCAGAGAGCTACATAGAGGAAGGGTTCATTGAACCACCAATTCAAGAGGCTTTGAATGAAGATGACACTCCAACAATCACACAACACCCAAGTCTTGACATCCAAGAAGTGAAGGCAACCAATAAAAGCACCGAAAAGAGGATTGTGACCAAGCTACAATTGACCATATCAAGGAAGAAGAAAAGGTCAACCACAAGCAATCCAACCCCTGATCTAGCAAGCAAGTTCAATCAAGCAAATAACAAAAGGAAGCTTGCTAGGAAGAGGCCAAGACAGGGGACACTGACTGGCTCTTCTTTACCCCCGAGGTCATTCCTCTTAATAAACTGGAAGAAGAAGAAGAAAGTGATGAACAACATGTCAAGCTAATGACACTAAAAGAGCGCTTGTCGGGAGGCAACCCAACTAGAGGTAGTTTTCTTTTCGTAACTATTTCAATAATCCTAGGTATTTCAATAAAAGAATAAAGTAGATTTATCTGTATTGCAAGGAGCTAAGTTTGGTGTTACACACTAAAGTAATTCAAGGGTGAATGTAGAATGCTAAGTTTGGTGTTCTACCAAAGATTTCATTAGAAACACATTTCAACCCTCAGCATGATTAGTCACTACCTCCAAGCAATCAGAGAAACTACCTAACATATGTTTAGTTTTTAGTTCATAGTTTATTTTCTAGTTCATGGTTTATTTTCTTAATAAAAGCACTTGATGTTTCATGCATGTACTCACTCTGTTGCATATAAAAGTAGGCAAGGGACTAAGTTTGGTGTTCCCACACCAACTTCAGTCTAGAAAATCACAAGCATACATGCATGTTAACCATCTCTCAAGTGCTTGGGGAGCAAGCAACTTTCAATATCTTTGTAGGAAGTCATTCAATTTCTTGGAGGGAAAGATACATCATCATGTGGAAGGACAAAGGAAGGACATGGAAGCCAACAATGATGATGACAAAGAGGAAACAAATGGACTCTAAGAGGTTGTATTGTGCCCCTGTTGATCAGTGTTCTATTTTCATGATTAATCTACATTATGATGATTTTGTGTTTATTTTTGGCTTGCTAGTTTAAGTGCTTGGATCATGACATCTTGCTTAAGTTGTATGCTTTATTTCTCATGCTTGAATAAAAGAAAGTGTTGTGAAACAGAGAAAGAGTAAAGGTCTATTTTGATAGAAGATATAACAAGGTTATGTGGTGGTATGTACTGGTTCATTACTTGATTCAGGCTAAAGGTTGGCATGACTTTGAGATATGAACTTGAGTTACATTCCACGAGACTTGACAAATGAAAAAGGTCCATAATAAAAGAAAAAAAATGCAAGAGAAAGAAACAAAAAGAAATAAACAAGGATGGGCACCAATGGCTTGAGATTTGGATAAATGCATGTGATGCTCTTGTACAAAGATAAGCTTGGATAACTAGGTTCTAAGGGGTGCTTCATCACCTGGAAACTTGGGTTAACTAACTCGGGATTGCCAACCGAAAGTCCACCATTAAGAGCTACTTTGAGACAAAGCATTTAGTGACCTAAAGTGGTGCTGGGCACCAATGTCCAAAGAATAAAACAAGCTAAAAGCCTTTGATGTGTGTGTGCTAAGGAGAGGCTTGAGCAAGTAAGCCCTTACGGGTGTCTCAACACCTAGCATCTTGAACCAACTGGGACAGGAATGCTGGCTAAAAGCTTATTCTAAAAAGCTGCCTTACCACATAGCATTAAGCCTCAGCTAAACAATAAATCTCAATCAAAAGAAAGAGAGCAAGAAAAAAACCAAGGACCATGCAATAACAAGTCTCATATTTTGTGTAATTCAAGTAAGGATCCAAATGAGTGTTGATACCTCAGCCACAGAATAAAAGTCTCTAAGGTACCATGCATGAAAACCTCATTAACCAGTATTGAATGTCTTCCAATAAAGGCCTAGACCTCTCTCTGTTTCCATTCATTCTCCTTGTGTTTTACTGCTTGCTTGGGGACAAGCAAGATTTAAGTTTGGTGTTATGATGACAAGTCGTCTTAGGCTAGTTTCACATGCCTTTTTCATTTGTTTTTACTTAGTTTTCATGCATTTTTAGGCAACAAGCAAGTCTTTGGATGAGAAATTCATACTTTTCTTGATTCAATCAAACATTGTTAATTTTATGCATTTTCATGAGATTTTTGCAAGATTTAGTTGATGTTATGAATGATGCAAAATCTTGTGATTTTGGCAAGGCTTTGATGCATGTGTTTTGTTGATAATAGGTGAAGAGAAGCAGAGGAATGGCAAGGAAGAAGCAGAGAAGGTAACGTTGGAGCCAAAGTTGATGGTCCAACTTTACCTCAAACATTGGTCAATAGAAAGGTTCATAGTTTGAGGCAAAGTTGGACTCCAACTATGCCTCAAACTTCAATTCAAGAGACCATAGTTGGAGCCAAAGTTGGACTCCAACGGTCCAACGTTGGGGGAAGAGAGGTGCCAATGTTGGAGGGAACGTTGGTGGTCCATCATTACCTCCAACATGCTCGATGAAATCTCAAAATTTGAAGTTGGAAAAATTGCATCGACGCGTACGCGTGCGCATGGAAAAATTGCAATCCACGCGTACGCGTGGGTGACGCTTATGCGTGACAATGCCAATGTTGGAGGTAACGTTGGTGATCAAACGTTAGATCCAACGTCCGCGATGCCATCCCTGGAAAAAAATTGATATCACGCGTACGCGTGGGTGACGCCTACGCGTAGAAATGGAAAAATGGCAAGGGATGGGCAAGCGTGGGCGACGCGCACACGTGGATTGGCAAATTTACAGCCTTCATGCGTACGCGTGGGCCACGTGCATGCGTGACTGCGCGAACGTTGGTACACCAACGTTGAGTCAAACGTTGCAGGAAATGCCCAGAAATCCTTTTTCTTCAAGTAACGTTTGACCCAACGTTTATACACAAACGTTGCCACCAACGTTAAGGCCAACTTCAATACAAATTGGCACCATGCAAACTTATGAATTAGTTGCCTGATGAGAGGACTTTTGATGGTTTAGAACTTCACAAATGAAGTCTCGTTGCAAGTATAGTTTCTAAACCAACACTAATCCTTTCATACAAAAATTTTGTTTGTCACTAAAACAAACCCCTAAATTTATAAATCGAAGTATTGGAACCTCGGGTCGTTCTCCCTAGGAATTACAATAAAGTGTTCTTGTTATTTGTTATGGAGTGTGTTTGGGGTTTTTGGGATAAGAGACATGAAATGTAAATGGCAATGAAAATAAACTAACAACTAGAAAAGCTCTTGGCAAGATTATGAGAACTAGAAGTCCTATCCTAGTTATCCTCCTCAATTGTGATCATAAATTGTCCATTTCTACCACTTAGTTAACCTCTAACCATGGAGGAAAGTCAAGTGGATGAATCAACTTGATTCCACAAATCCTAGCCAACTCCCAAAGGAAAGACTAAGTTTAGTGGTATCCAAATCAATTAGCAACTTATAATTATCAATCAACAAAGGAATTAAATAACTCAAGCGTCACTAATTACTCCACCTAGGCCAAGAGGAACAAAATCTACACTAAAATCCAACTAAGCATTTCATCAAACACTTGGAAGGTACTAAAGAGAAGCATAGTAAATGGATAACAAAAATAAAATCTAACAACAATTATTGCAAAGAATTAATAACAACAATTAAAGGAAACAAGATCTACATGAATTACCTCAAATTGCATTAAAAGAAAATAGAATGAACAAGAGTAGATCTACAAACAAAATAGAAGAAAGAAATAACAACAATAGAAGAATGATGAATGTAATAACATAAAATTGAAAGATAGAATAAGAGGAAAGCATGAATTGAAACCTAGATCTAAATTATTGAACTAAACCTAATCCTAATTCTAATCCTAGAGAGAAGTGAGAGCTTCTCTCTCTAAAACTAAAACTAAACTAGCCTAACGTGTGTTATGATAGATGATCCCCCTTCTCCCCTCAATCCTTGGTCCTTTTTGAGTGTTTTTTGGCGCCAAAGTTGACTTGGATTGGACCTTGCAGGCCTTCAGAATTCACAGGCCACGATTTCATTAAAAAATCACAAATCAACACCAACGTGTATGCGCACAGCACGCGTACGCGTCCTTGGGCAATTTTGCAAGGTGTGCGTAAGCGCCTGGTGTGCGCGCGCGTCCATGGCCGAATCCAACTCTTTGACTTTTCATGATCTTCTCCACTTGCATGCTTCCTTTCTTGCTCCCTTGATCCATTCCTAGCCCTTTCCAACCTAAGATTACTACCAAACACATCAAGGCATCTTATGGAATCAAGGAGAAAGTAAAGTTATCTAATCAAAGGCCAAAAAGCATGCTTTTTACACTTAAGCATAAATAAGGGATAGATCACAAAATCATGCTAAATCATTAGCTAAATGTGAGAAAAGGTTAGCAAAATGCTCTAAATCCAATACAAGATAAACCCTGAAAATGGGGTTTATCAACCTCCCCACACTTAAACCAAGCATGTCCTCATGCTTGACCAAGAATGAAGCGAAGGGATATGACATTTATTCAATGCACTAAACTACACGAATTCTATCTAAATGCAACTACCTAGGGTGAATACAAATGCTTGGTCAAAATAATTCAACTTCCAAGAGAATAAATATATGAGCATAAGAGCTAAGGGATCAAGTCCAAACCACAATTGTATTGAATTGTCAAAAGAATTTCAAACTTGCAAGAATATAGATAATAGGGGTGAATACATGTAATTGAGCTATTGAACCCTCACCGGATGTGTATCCGCTATATTCACTCAAGTGTTTAGGGGTTTATTCACTCAATTCTCTCCTAATCACGTTTTCCAAAGTTTGTTCTTCATCTAACAATCAACAATCATTCAATGTATGCATTCATTCATCATGAGGTCTTTCTCATAGGTTGTAATGGGGTCAGGGTCAAGGTAGGATCATGTATGGTTAAGTATACTAGAGATTTGAATCTTTGATTAACCTAGACTTTCCCACCTAATCTATACAATGACCTATACAAATTTTAATCTACCCTAACTAACCATCCTTCACTTTTTACATCCTCCTGCATTTCTTTTGATTTTTCCAACACTTATGCATTGATCTTTATTCAGCCTTGCTTTGGGGCATTTTGTCCCCTTTTTATTCCTTTCTTTTTTTTTCTATTTATTTCCTTTTCTTTTCTCTTCTTTTGTTTCTTTTTCTATTTTTTTTTTCATTTTTTTCTTCTTTTTCAATGCATAAGGTCTATACATTTAATCAAAATATGAGCATGCACCCAATTTCCCAAATACAAATGTAAAACACTCTTGTATCCCAACCAATGTTCCTAATCTCCCCAAACTTGAATATAAGACACTCTCACTAGCCTAAGCCAATCAAAGATCCAAACAAGGGACTTTATTGTTTTCTGCTTTAGGCTTGTAATGTGCTAAAATTAGAACAATTGGGTTAAGCGTAGGCTCAAAATTGGTTAACAATGGAGGATAGAAGGTAGGCTATTTGGGTAAGTGAGCTAATTGAAATAATGGCCTCAATCCTATAAATGCATGAATACAAGGAATGAATGGACATATAGAATCAAGCAAACCAAGGATCACAATCATAGGAAGAGAACAATCACACACAAGAATGGAAAATGGGTAGTTATAAAATGTAATCACATCAATAGGCTCAAATCTCACATGCTTGTGTTCTTGGCTCAATACATGCTTCACAAAGTATGAATTCAAGCAAGTTACAACAAATTTTTCAATCAATTAGGTTGTGCTCTATAGATGGATTCTTTTGAAAATTTCATCATTTTGACTAAGCTTATTAATGCAATGTTGTGATTGAGAGTTTATGAAAATTCCTTAGTTCACCCTTTTCTTTTCAATCAAAACAGGTTTCATATGAAAAAGGGTTAACTAGGTCTTAACAATTCCAAAACAATTTCTAATCACAACCATAAGCTAAAAGATAACTATATAAGAAAAATCCAACTAATGTATGAAATCTAGCATCCAAAATACCTAACATCCAAAATGACAAAGTATGCATGATGAGAGAACTTTTGCGTGGTCTAGAAATTTGCGGATAAATCCTCGTTGCAAGTATAGTTTCTAAACCTTCAAAAGTTCTTTCATACAAACGTTTTGGGTGTCACAAGTAACAAACCCCTTTAGAAATTATTAACCGAGTATTCAAACCTCGGGTCGTCTTCTCAAGGAACTGCGAGGAAGTGTGTTCTTATTATTGGCTATAAAGGTTGTAATCGGGGTTTAGAAGATGAAAAGCAAGTAATTTAAATGACAAGTAAAGTAAATGGCAATTAAAATAAATAAATACTGTAAGGCAAACTTTTGGCAAGGTAAGAGAAGTCGGAGGTCCAACGTAGTTATCTCTCTCAACTATGATGAAAGTTGAATCTAAACTCCACTTGGTCAACCTTTACTAGGGCAATATCATTAATTCAAATAACTGTCTGTAACATGGAAGAATTCTTAGATCAAATTATAATAATCAATTCAAATGTTGGAATAAATAAATAAAAGTAAAACTAAAATAAAAGAACATTAAACCTGGGATCCAGAGTTACTCTTAAAAAAAGAAGAAATCCTAAATCCTAAAAGAGAGAGAGAGAAGATCTCCCTCTCGACTAAATCTAAATCATTGAAAGGTAAAAATATGCGAGCTCTCTCTTAATGGATGCATTCCTACACTTTATAACCTCTGGTCTATGATGTCTGTACTTGGATCTGGGCCAAAAAGGGCTTCAGAATTCGCTGGGGGTGTATTCTGTAATTTCTGGTGCGTGGCCTCTGGCACGCGTCCGCGTGGGTCACGCGGTCGCGTCATCTAGAGCTTTTCCTTTCCACGCGGTCGCGTCAGTCATGCGACCGCGTCATGTGCATTCTGCTTAAGGCGCACGGTCGCGTCAGTCATGCGGCCGCGTCGCTGCTGATTCGTGCTTGGCACGCGATCGCGTCATCCATGCGATCGCGTGAATACCAGTTTCCTTCAAGGCTCCGTTTTGCTTTCTCCTTCCATTTTTGTATGTTTCTTTTATCATCCTTTAAGTCATTCTGCCTTAGAAAATCTGAAACTACTCAACACACTAATCACGGCATCGAATGGAAATAAAGGTAATTAAAATAATTAATTTTTAAAGCTTAGGAAACATGTTTTTCACAATATGACATAATAAGGAAGGGAAGGTAAAACCATGCAATTAATGTGAATAAGTAGGTGAAGAGTTGGATAAATTACTCTAATTAAGCACAAAAGAACTCATGAAATATGGGTTTATCAATGCAACAACTAAGGCAAAAGTATCTAAAGTAATCTAAAACAAACAATATATACAAAAATGTGCAAAACAAGATAACTAGGAGAATATAACTAGGAAATACGCCAAAATGTTCACCGATCCACCAATGGTGCCAACGGCAACCTCCCCACACTTAAGATCAAGCATCGTCCCCGATGCTAATCCTCAGGCTCAGGGAGAGGTACACCAGTCGGCTCTGGCTCTAGCTGGGGCTGTGGCTGTGGCTGAGGTGTCTCCTGAATAGCCTTGGTCTGGGATGGTGCCTCCACATGAACCGGCTCCTCCGCATGAGTATCCTCATTATGTAAATCCGCATACTCCTCCACGTGGGTCTCCTCATCTGAACCGGAAGACTCTGGCAGAGGGGGCAGGTCAAGGCCCTGGGCCACAAACATCTGGTCAATCCGATCCAGGCGACGCATGATCTGACGCTGGCCGCACTCCATGAACCGGAAAAGACGCTGAACCAGTAAGTAGGTCGGCTGAGGTGCTGGTGGTGGTGGTGGTAAAGGAAGTGCTGCTGCAGCTGCTGATGTAGAGGCTCCCGCTGGGGCTGTTGACGAAGAGGGTCTAGCTCCCTCCTCCGCTGCTCTAGCTCTAGATCGGCGCCGGGAAAGAGGCTTCTCGGTCACCCAAGACCCCATAGAATGGTCACCGGCTCCTTCTCAGGGAGCGGTGGAGGTGGTGAGACGTCCTCTGGGAGCCACTGGACACCGGCACGTTGAATCATCTGGGTGACAAGGATGGGAAATGGAAAGATACCTCTGATGTGGGCCCGCCACATGAACCGCCTAATCAGCCGGGGGTAATAGACCTCCTTCCCCTCCAGCACACAGCCGATCAGGATCAACATAGCTACAGGGATCTCTGAGAAGTGGGTAGTCAGCATGAGGTAGTGGGCAAAAATCTGCTGCAATACCCTGGCCTCCTTGCTCAGATAGATAAACCGCATCCCCTTTGGTGCCTTGTTTTCTGCATCCATGACCCAGGGAGCCTCCGGGGTAGCTACCACTGCCCTCAAGGCATCAAAATCGAAAGTCATGCAGTGGAGCTCTACTGATGCACGGCAACTTGTCTCTCAACAATTTTTCTTCGGCAAGTATACCGAATTGTCGTCAAGTAAAAACTCACAATAGAGTGAGGTCGAATCCCACAGGGATTGATTGGTCAGGCAACTTTAATTAGAGGAATGTTCTAGTTGAGCGAAGCAGAATTTGATTTGAGATTTACAGAAAATTAAATGGCAGGAAAGTAAATAGCAGAAAATGTAAATTACTGGAAATAAAGAGCTGAATGTAAATAGCGGAAAGTAAATTGCAGAATCTTAAATGGGAATGGGGAAGATGCTCATAAAAGTAAATTGCAAAAATTAAAGAGAATGGGTAAGATCAGAAATGGGGAATTCATTGGGCTTAGGAGATGTTGCATTCTCCGGATTAAGTTCATTTTCATCTCTTCCTCAATCAATGCGTTCATTGATCTCCTTGGCAATCTTAAGTGATCGAATTACAATTCCTTGTAATTCAATCTCTCAAATCTTGATCAATAGCCAATTCCTTGGTCAATTGCTCATGAGAAGAGATGAAGTATGGTCACTGATTATACCACATGCATTCCTAAATTAAGTGTTGGTAGAATTATAGTCACCATATCCATCCAACCCCAATTTGGTCCAACATGAGAAAGCATTTCTAGCATAATCTCTTCATTCCTCTTCTAAGGTTCAGAAGAGATCCAAGTATGAATAGCTTCTTTTCCAAGATAACTACCCAATTAGATGAAGATTGAAAACTTTCTAGTAAAATCAAGAGAAAAGATAGAAGAAGAATAATGAAAACTAATATTGATCCATCAAATTACAACAGAGCTCCCTAACCCAATGAAAGGGGTTTAGTTATTCATAGCACTGGAAATCGAAAACAAAGATGGAAAATACATTATGAAAAGTAAAACTAGAAGTGCAGAGAGAGTAAAATTATACAGAGAGTAGTTTTCCAATTTCCAACTCCCCCAAAAAAGCTTCTTTCTAATTCAAAACTACCAAGGTGTTTAGCTCAGGACGTTAGTGGTGTTAACATTAAGTGAGAGTGTGGGTTCGAGAACGTTAGTGACAATCACCTTTTCCACTAACGTTCCTAACCCAGGGAAGATCCACGTTAACTTCAACGTTAGTGGCACCAACATGACCACTAACGTTGCCTCTTGGTCCTTCGCACACGTTATTGGGACTCACCTTTTCCAATAACCTTGAGAGTCCTCCCTTCCCCCTACGTTAGTATCCATGTTAAATTAGTTAACGTGGCTCTTAACGTAGGCTTGCCAATCCTTTGAGAACATTAGTGACACTTACCTTTGTCACTAACGTTCCAAGATACCCCTACTTCCCACGTTAGAGTCCATGTTAACTAGGTTAACGTGGCTTCTAACGTGGTATTGATAGCCATCTCCAACGTTAGTGACAAAGGTGAGTGTCACTAACGTTGGCTCATCATCTCCTTTATCCACGTTAGCTTCCACGTTAACTAAGTTAACTAAGTTAACGTGGGAGCTAACGTTGCTCATAGTGGCTTGTGGTGGTACATCCCAACGTTAGTGACAAAGGTAAGTGTCACTAACGTTGGCGATCACTTGCTTTCTCCACGTTAGCTTCCACGTTAACTAAGTTAACGTGGCAACTAACGTGGCTTATTGTGGCTTGGCCAACGTTAGTGACAAAGGTGAGTGTCACTAACGTTGGCTTCTCTTTTGCTTCCGAACGTTAGAGTCCACGTTAACTGAGTTAACGTGGCTCTTAACATGGCCACTTATGAGTTTGGTCCAACGTTAGTGACAAAGGTGAGTGTCACTAACGTTGGCCTTATTTCTTTCTTCCACGTTTGAGTTCACGTTAACTTAGTTAACGTGACTCTTAACGTGGGCTATTATGGCTTTCGTGGACGTTATTGGCGATTACTTTTCTCATTAACGTTGCAAGTTAACTCCCATTCCACGTTGGTGGTCACGTTAGTTAGACTAACATGGCTGCCAACGTGGTTCTTCCTTGCTTCCTTTGTCCTGAAATCAAACAATAAAGTGCATCAAAGTTCTAATCCAAGTCATGAGACATGCATCATCCAATTTCTCATATAATTCATGCAAAATTCTCATGAAATCATGTAAAGTGCACCATGTTTGCTTGAATCAAGATGTAAGTGAAATTTTACCCAAAACTTGCTTATTTCCTAAGAAAATGCATGAAACTACCCTAAAACATTAAAGAAAAGGTCAGTGAAACTGGCCAAAATGCCCTGGCATCACAACACCAAACTTAAAGCTTGCTTGTCCCTAAGCAAGTACTGGAACAAGAGAATGATGAATAGAATGCCAAGAGGAATGAGTCATTATTGTGGAAGTCATGTCCTTGGTTTTATGGTGGTTTCATGCATAGCAACTTAGGTTCATTCCTTCACTGGCTTTCAGACCTTTATCATGTCCTAGAATACTCACGTGATTGCATCCCATGAGACTTTTATTCATTGATCCTTTTTGTTATTTCAGGGCTTGTTTGTGTTCTTAGACTAGGTGCTCTGTGAGGGGGCGACTCTTTAAGATAAGCTTTCAGCCAGTACTCCCGAACCAGTTGGTTCAAAGTGTTAGGTGTTAAGACACCCCTAAGGACTTACTCCCTCAAGTCTCTTTCCCCCATACATACACACCACAGGCACATGGTTTGTTATTTTCTTTCTTGAGACCTTGGTGTCCAGCACCTCTTTGGGTTACTAAGCATTCTGTAGCAAAGGTTACTCTTGATAGTGGACTTTCAACTGATAATCCCGGGTTAGTTAACCCAAGTTACCAAATGATAAGGCACCCCTAAGAGCTTATTCATCCAAGTAAATCCCTTACACAGGAACACCACAGACACTTCCCTCAAGATTCAAACCCTTGGTGCCTAGCCTTATTTCTTACTCTTTTTCTTTTATTCTTAACTTTCATTTTTCTTTTCCTTTTCTTTTATTGGGATCTTGTTATTTGGCTAGTCTCATGGGGTGTGTTTTAAGCATATGATTCAGGACAGATAGTTGCCTTCCCACCTTATTGGTGAACCAACTTAGCTAATCTATTATCACACCATAAAATTAGGAACTTACTCCACAACTTGAACTTCCCTCTGGTCTTTGATAACACACATTCTCTTTTTATTTGATTAAAAAGGAGGCAAGCAACACAATAAGCAAGATGGAATTGAAAACAGGAAATTTGACTAGCAATCACAGACCTAAGCAATGAGAATACTAAAAACAGAATTGAAAATCCTAAACTACCATGGAAGCATGTTCTATTTCATACATGATTTTCCTTATTTAAAACTTGAAAAAGATGGGACAATGAGGGAACTCCACCACCTTTTACTCATGTGGTTGCCCCTGCTCTCCTTCTTGTTTGTCCTCTTTGTGTCTACTTGTGCTTCCTTGCATCCGTGCTAGTCTGGCTCTTTTCCAGTCTTCAAGTGCCTTCTTTACTGATTTATGACTCTTCTCAACCCTTACTCTTTCATCTCGTGCTAACTCATCCTTCACTTCGTCATATTTTGTGATTCCCGGATGTACATTAGGTAGCTGTCCAACTAAGTATCCAAGCCTTGCTAGCATGTTTACATGATTTCCACTTTCACTCATGTAAACCCCTTCAGAGAATGCCCTGTGCTCGTCAAAGAGTTCTGCTCGTTCTATTTGTTTTCGATGCATCTCATGTATGTGTGCACCCTGATGTGCTTGGATGTTGATTAGCTTCTGGACAGATTCTTGTTGTTCATTTTGCCTTTGTTCTATCCTGTGGAAAGATTCACCCCATTGTTTTCCTTGTTCCAATTGCTGCTCCATCATTTACTTCTGCCACTCCCCTTGTTGATTCGTCCATCTAGAAAATGATTATTCTTGGCGGTTCATCATTTGTAGCTGGAGTTCCTTCTGTGCCTCTTGATTTTCCCAATATTGCCTAGATAAGCCATCAATAGCTTCTTGTAATTGGTGCATGTTCAAGGTGGCTGGGGCTTGCTCTTCTAGGTCTTGTCCTTCTACTACTTGATGGGCTGGCCTCTTCCTAGGCTTCGGTTGAGGTAGGGGAGATGCAACAGCATTCATCCGTCAGACCGTAATTGGAATGCCCTCTTTTATCCACTCGGGGTCTTCGTCTTCAAACACCACCCCAGCCCTGTCGCATAGTCGGAAGATAGTGCTGGGGTAGCCTAACTTTCCTCTAGAATCGCTATTCTCGGCCTTCTTCCTAATGCCTTGGGCTATGAGTTCATGAACCTTGATCTCTCCTCCTTTGAGTATACAGTGCACCATTGTGGCTCTCTTGAGATTCACCTCTGAGTTGTTCCCGGCGGGGAGGATGGATCTTCTTACAATTGTCCATCAATTTTCCTACGAAACAAGAAAAAGTGTAATTGTTAATTGTGTGGATAGTGGCGGCAAAAAAAAATGGGAACAACTACCACTTTTTTTTAGTTTTTGTTTATAACTAACTAAGTAGTATTCATGAATGCCAACCAACTGATTAACTGAATATCCATGTATGCAACATTGGCAACACCAAACTTAGTTTGGTGCCATGTGGTGTAAAAGATTTGTTCAAGGCCCCTAAGAGTGACATGATGTGGGTTACATTCATGTTCTCTTAGTGTGCCTTGAACACCAAACTTGTTCCTCACTATATGTTGCACACAATGATTCATTCAAGTGCATATCAAGTTGATTTGAATTTCATGAACCTTGATTTATTAACTATTTTTAAATGCATGTAAAACATGGGTTGCCTCCCATGAAGCGCTTCTTTAGCGTCACTAGCTTGACGTTATGCCTTTATCAGGGTGGTTGGTAGTGCTTCAAGTCCTCTCCCCTTGCAGTAAATCTATCTCCATTGGCTTCATCAAGGATCTCCACATGTTCTAAGGAGAGGACTCTGTTGATGGTAAAAACTTTAGGTAGCTGAGATGGGATGGTGGGGAGATTGGGGGGAATGGTTGGGAAGTAAGCTGAGATTACTTTATCCCCTGGAGAGAAATCCTCTGTAGGGATCTTCTTGTTCCTCCACCTCATTGGAACCTTCTTCTTTGTTCCTTTTGATGTTGCCTTGCTCTTTGTGACCTCCTCTTCCAAATAGGTTTTGTTGCTGGTCTCATAAGCTCTGGTGGTTTAGGTTCCTCCTGATTTTCTTTGAGCTGTGACAGCTGCTAATTGCCTTGTTCCCCAACTAAGGAGATTTCCAGATGTGCTGGTTGTGCTTCAGTACTTGTTTCTTCCTTCAGTATCTCACTGTGATCTTTGCTTGGTTCTTTGTTCTCTTGATCTGTTTCTTGTGAGGGCTTGAAAACATTGAAGGTGAGTTGTTCATCATGGATCCTCAAAATTAGCTCCCCTCGCTCCACATCTTTAAGTGCTCTGGCTGTAGCCAGGAATGGTCTTCCCAATATGATTGGGTGCAGGTGACTCTCTTCCATGTCCCAGATGACAAAGTCTGTGGGCAGGAAGTATTTTCCAACCTTCACTAGCACATTTTCAACCACTCCTACTACTTGTTTTTGAGTTTTGTCAGCCAGCCTGATAACTACATCTGTGGGTATTATCTCATTGATCTGTAGCCTTTTCATAAGTGATAAAGGCATTAAGTTGATGCTTGCTCCCAGATCGCAAAGTCTTTTATCAAACATTATTTCTCCTATGGCACAGGGGATGTAGAAACTCCCTGGGTCCTTCCTCTTTGTAGGCAGCTCTGGTTGAATGAGAGCACTGCACTCCTTATTCATCACTATAGTTTGTCCTCCCTTGAGTGAGCTTTTTTTGGTCAGCAGTTCCTTCATATACTTAATGTATGAGGGCATTTGTTGGAGGGCCTTGATGAATGGTATGTTTACGTGGAGAGATGCAAACATGTCAAAAAACCTTGAGTATAGTCTCTTCTTTACACAGCCATTTAGTAATTGGGGAAAGGGTGCATAGAGTCTCAGCAGCTCCTTCTGTATCAGCTCCTTCTGTGTAATTATGGTTTCTTGATGATTCTCCCCATGCTTTCCTGCTGAAGTGTCTTCAGGTTGTTCTAATGGGTTGTTCAGCTCTTCCTCAGTCTCCTTATCACTTATAGTAACCATCTTGCAATCTTCCCATCTGACTTTCTTTGCTTCACCTCTCGGATTTTTCTCTGTGTCACTTAGGAAGCTATCAGTAGGTTTGGGGATCTTCTCAGATAAGTATCCCACTTGAAATTCCAGCCTCTTGATGGTTTCTCCCTGTTTCTTGATATTGGCTTGCACCTTCTCTTTGAATACCTTGTTATCTTGAATCTCTTTGCATATGCTTTCAAGTATATTCTCAATCCTTGAGAGTCTATCTTCAGATGATGATGAGTTGAGGTTGGATGGGTGAGTTGGGTTATTTTGGTTTTGGTATGGATGTGGAGAGGTGTTGTTAGGGTGGTGTTGATATGATCTCTGTGTGGAATGTTGGTGAGCTGCATGGTTGTTGGGGTTGTAACGTCTCTGATCTTGGCTTTGATCTTGTTGATTTTCCCACCCAAAGTTTGGGTGATTCCTCTAACCAGGGTTGTAGGTCTTGGAGTATGGATCATGGGTCTGCCTGGGTGAGTTTCCAATGTAGTTGGCTTGTTCTTGCTCATCCTCTGCCTCTGCATTTACTCCCTCTTGGGTTGCTGATGAGGTGGTGATTGCTACTACTTGGTTCCTCTCCATCTTCTTGGTGAGGTCAGCCAGCTGCTTGGTGATAAGCTTGTTTTGGGCCAGCAGTGCATCCACATTGTTTAGCTCCATCACTCCTCTAGTGTTGCCTCTTTCAGAAGCATAGAAATAGTCATTCTCTGCTACAGTCTCAATGACATCTATGGCTTCTTCAATGGTCTTCTTCTTGTTCAGAGATCCCCCTGATGAGTGGTCTACTGCCTTCTTTGATTCATAAGAAACACCTTCATAGAAAATGTGCAGCTGCACCCATTCATTGAACATATATGGTGGGCACCTTCTTGTCAGGTCCTTAAACCTCTCCCATGCTTCATATAGAGTCTCACCATCTTGCTGCCTGAAGGTTTGCACCTCAGCTCTTAGCCTGTTGATCCGTTGAGGAGGATAGAATCTTGCCAAGAACTTGTTTACCACATCTTCCCAGGTTGCTATACTCTCCTTTGGGAAGGATTCCAGCCATTTAGATGCCTTGTCCTTGAGTGAAAAAGGGAACAGAAGTAGTCTATAGGTGTCAGGATGAACACCATTAGACTTCACAGTATCACATATCCTCAGGAAGGTGGTTAGATGTTGATTGGGGTCTTCTTGGACACCTCCTCCGAATGAACAATTGTTCTGAACAAGGGTGATGAGCTATGGCTTTAGTTCAAAGTTGTTGGCATGTATGGTTGGCCTTTGGATGCTACTTCCACAATTTACTGGGTTTGGATTGATGTACGAACCCATAACTCTTCTCTCTTACCTAGCATGATTTGCTAGACCTTCTCTGCCATGGTTGTGAGCCTCTTCTTCATGATGGTTCTCCATATTCTCGTCCATATCTGGTTCAAAGTACTCCTCCTCTTCCTCAGTACCAACTACTCTCTTTCCTCTTGCTTCCTTCCTTAATCTAAGGAAGGTCCTCTCAGGTTCAGAATCAAAGGAAGTTGAAGCCCCGCTTCTTCTCCCTGTCATACAACCAACAAGGCACAAGCAAGGAAATAGATGCAGAAAGTAATTTCTACAGAAATGCTGTTACTGTGAGTGATGCAATATATCAAACAGTTAGTGGGTTAGTGGACTGAATTGTAAACAACTAAGAAAATGGGTAGGGGGAAGGGAAGAGAATAACTGAATAGAAAGTAAATTACTCAAATGAACTTAAATCAAACAAAAGAAAAAAAATGATCAATCTAGTTATCCTCCAATTTAATCATTGTTGATACAAAATCAATCCCCGGCAACGGCACCATAAACTTGATGCACGGAAACTTGTCTCTCAACAATTTTCCTTCGGCAAGTATACCGAATTGTCGTCATGTAAAAACTCACAATAGAGTGAGGTCGAATCCCACAGGGATTGATTGGTCAAGCAACTTTAATTAGAGGAATGTTCTAGTTGAGCGAAGCAGAATTTGATTTGAGCTTTGCAGAAAGTTAAATGGCGGGAAAGTAAATAGCAGAAAATGTAAATTACTGGAAATAAAGAGCTGAATGTAAATGGCGGAAAGTAAATTGTAGAATCTTAAATGGGAATGGGGAAGATGCTCATAAAAGTAAATTGCAGAAATTAAAGGGAATGGGTAAGATCAGCAATGGGGAATTCATTGGGCTTAGGAGATGTTGCATTCTCTGGATCAAGTTCATTTTCATCTCTTCCTCAATCAATGCGTTCATTGATATCCTTGGCAATCTTAAGTGATCGAATTACAATTCCTTGTAATCCAATCTCTCAAATCTTGATCAATAGCCAATTCCTTGGTCAATTGCTCATGAGAAGAGATGAAGTATGGTCACTGATTATACCACATGCATTCCCAAATTAAGTGTTGGTAGAATTATAGTCACCATATCCATCCAACCCCAATTTGGTCCAACATGAGAAAGCATTTCTAGCATGATCTCTTCATTCCTCTTCCAAGGTTCAGAAGAGATCCAAGTGTGAATAGCTTCTTTTCCAAGATAACTACCCAATTGGATGAAGATTGAAAGCTTTCTAGTAAAATCAAGAGAAAAGATAGAAGAAGAATAATGAAAACTAATATTAATCCATCAAATTACAACAGAGCTCCCTAACCCAATGAAAGGGGTTTAGTTGTTCATAGCTCTGGAAATCGAAAACAAAGATGGAAAATACATTATGAAAAGTAAAACTAGAAGTGTAGAGAAAGTAAAATTATACAGAGAGTAGTTCTCCAATTTCCAACTTTACCAAAAAAGTTTCTTTCTAATTCAAAATTATCCCTATATATACTACTCTTCTGATCTTCTAGTTGGTTCTTCAAGTCTTGGATATGGGCCTTTGGATCTTGAGTTTGAATCAGTTATCCTCTAGTTTAAATCAAGAGAAAGTGTGAAGTAGGCAGGGTGTTTAGCTCAGGACGTTAGTGGTGTTAACATTAAGTGAGAGTGTAGGTTTGAGAACGTTAGTGACAATCACCTTTTTCACTAACGTTCCTAACCCAGGGATGATCCACGTTAACTTCAACGTTAGTGGCACCAACGTGACCACTAACGTTGCCTCTTGGTCCTTCGCACACGTTATTGGGACTCACCTTTTCCAATAACGTTGAGAGTCCTCCCTTCCCCCTACGTTAGCATCCACGTTAAATTAGTTAACGTGGCTCTTAACGTAGGCTTGCCAATCCTTCGAGAACATTAGTGATACTTACCTTTGTCACTAAAGTTCCAAGATGCCCCTACTTCCCACGTTAGAGTCCACGTTAACTAGGTTAACGTGGCTTCTAACGTGGTGTTGATAGCCATCTCCAACGTTAGTGACAAAGGTAAGTGTCACTAACGTTGGCGATCACTTGCTTTCTCCACGTTAGCTTCCACGTTAACTAAGTTAATGTGGCAACTAACGTGGCTTATTGTGGCTTGTCCAACGTTAGTGACAAAGGTGAGTGTCACTAACGTTGGCTTCTCTTTTGCTTTCCAACGTTAGAGTCCACGTTAACTGAGTTAACGTGGCTCTTAACGTGGCCACTTATGAGTTTGGTCCAACGTTAGTGACAAAGGTGAGTGTCACTAACGTTGGCCTTATTTCTTTCTTCCACGTTAGAGTTCACGTTAACTTAGTTAACGTGACTCTTAACGTGGGCTATTATGGCTTTCGAAGACGTTATTGGCGATTACTTTTCTCATTAACGTTGCAAGTTAGCTCCCATTCCACGTTAGTGGTCTAGTTAGACTAACGTGGCTGTTAACGTGGTTCTTCCTTGTTTCCTTTGTCCTGAAATCAATCAATAAAGTGCATCAAAGTTCTAATCCAAGTCATGAGACATGCATCATCCAATTTGTCATATAATTCATGCAAAATTCTCATGAAATCATGTAAAGTGCACCATGTTTGCTTGAATCAAGATTTAAGTGAAATTTTACCCAAAACTTGCTTATTTTCTAAGAAAATGCATGAAACTACCCTAAAACAGTAAAGAAAAGGTCAGTGAAACTGGCCAAAATGCCCTGGCATCATCCACCTCGGCCTGCTCAAAGGCATCAGTATCACCTGTCTTCGGCCTACAAGTAAGGGCATCCTCAATATCATGCTCAGTGATGGGCACCTGAACACCTCTAACCAGGACCGAGTCTAGGGTGTGACAGAAGAAGTTGCAATAGAATTTCTGCACCCAAGACCGGTTCACCCGGCTAAGCTCTCGATCCACAAAGTCCAAACCCATCCTCTCAATGCGGTGATTAATTGTTTGTCTCCGATCAGATGGAAGGACCAGCTGCTTTTCAACGTTCAAGTTCTTTGAGTTATAGCTCGGGAACAGAAGTTCACAGTAGAGATTCGGGAACTTGACTAAATCCTGGGCAGGAAGGGATTGGTTCGCCCTCTCCACCTCATCAATAGGATTTTTCGAATAATCCACATAAGGGGAGAAAGGGGAATCTGAGGCCCTTTTCCTCTTTCTGGAGGTGACCTTGCCTTTCCCTTTAGCTGACATCCTGAAAATTAGAATAGAACAAAGTATAAGCAATTAAACAAGCAGCAAGAAGCAAGGGAAAGCATATTCAGGATGTAAGGTAAATGGCAAGTAATCATGATGTGAACTAAAATTGGAAGCTTGAAATGCAAGTAAGCACAAAAGACATATCCATAAACCAAGAATCAAGTAACTCAAGCAATGTAGCATAAGGCTTATGCATTAGGCATATTCATCATCACACCTCAAAAGAATAGTTAGAGAGTTAGATGGATTGAAAAGTGAGGTTAGTAGGTTAGACAAGTTAGAGAGTTAGAAAAAAGAAGAAAAACAAAATTGAAAGTTAGTGGTATGATGGAGAATAGCCTAAGTAGCAGAAAAATGCAGAATGGGTACAACAAGCATGTTCATATACATGAGGGGAGGGCAGTCATTGATGATGAAATATGGAATTGCAAGAAAAGTAGTTAATTGAAACAAGTCATCAATCAGTTCTTTGGCCATCGGTTTTTTTTTTTTTTGCAAAAATTGATGTTGTAAGTTTGAAATGCATGTAGTGTAACACCAACCAAGATAGCAATATATTGAGTGAAGATGAGTTACACAAGCAAAATGCACCAATCGTTGCTAATGCATGAACCAATTCCATAAAATAGCAAGATAGACTGAATGAGGAGGGAAGCACAAGATAAGGGCATTCGGTAATCTTGAAAAATGGAAACAAGGAATGGTTCAAAGTAAGTCACAGGAAACGTATGAAATATGGAAAACTGACCCAAGGATACCTAAGAATTAAACTTGATGTAGCTTGGTGAATAAGCAATTTCAAAGCCAACAAGTTCAATCATAAGCAAGATGTTTGAAAGCAAAGCAATTCTAGAAAATTGGGCAGCATTTCGGCAGTAATTCGGACGTTTCCGGGCAGCAACTAACAGTAGGAAAGACATATGAATCCAAAAAAAAACAAGAAGCATAAACAAATAGCAGCAAAAAGGCAGTATACATGATGATAAGTGGGATGAACAAAACCAGGCAGCAACAACAGAATCAAAAAATAAGAAATGCAGCAGGCAGTAAAGTATAAAGAATGCGTCACAGCAAAATGATCAACACCACTCAGCAAGCAGTCAATATATGCACAATTAGGTAAACAGATATGGCGCAATCATCAGGCCTAGAATCCTCTATCCAGAACCTAATTACCTAACAGCAGATATTTCTATCTAACCTAGAAATCAAAATCAAATCCTAACTAACTAATAAGGGCTAACAGCAACTAATAACAGAAGCAGACTAAGAAAAGGAAATAGAGCGGGAGTGAAGGTTGGTAACCTGGGATGCAGGGCAGAAATGGGGAAATGGGAAGGCAATAGGGATGAGGCAGGGCAGAAACATAGTGGCCGCCTCAGATGGTGGTGGCAGCGACCCCACGGCGACGCAACAGGAGCCGGCGCGGTGGCAGTTGAGGGAAGAATTGAGAGGGTGAGGAAGTGAGAGGAAGAAGGAATGAGTTATGAAGAGAGAGAATGGGGGTGAGGAAAGGGAAGAAAGCGGCGACGGCGGCGGCGTGGCCGGCGGAGGTGACTGGGGAGAAGAGGGGGTTCAGAAGAAGGAGTTAGAGAAGAAAAAGGGTGAAAGGGAGCGCCTGCACGAGTGTTCGTCGCGCCTTAGGGTTATCCTAATTTTGGAACTGACGCGGGCGCGCACAGTGCGCGTCCGCGTGCCTTGATGGATATAGGGATGGACGCGGGAGCGTCTTGTGCACTCATGCATGGCTGGAAGAATTAGCAAGCACGCGTACGCGTATTGTATGCGTGTGCATGCGAAGGGTTGGGCTGAGGGCTCAGTGCTGGCCTAGCACCAGCACAACTGTCTGCACGAAGTATGGGCTGGGGCCAGCCGCATAGGGACGCGTATGCGCAATGTGTGCTTCCGCGTGCTTGGCCATCTGGTCTAGTTGTGCGCAAGCGCGACGTGCGCGCTCACGTGTGCCCTCCATCGCTGCATGGACGCGCACGCGTACCGTGTGCGTCCGCGTGGGTCGAGTTGGGCTAAAGGCTCAACGTTTTCACAAGAGGGACCCAACTCTCTGGAAAATCTATGGTGTTGCATCCGCTCATGGACGCGTGCGCGTACAGCGTGCGCGCGCGTCTTCCCCTCCCCCCCCCCCCCCCCCTTTTTTTTTTTTTT
>NC_029790.2:64481543-64491964 GCF_000816755.2 Arachis ipaensis | reverse complement strand
TTTAGAAGCATAGAAATAGAATTTGACACTCTCCTAACATATAGACACTCTAAAGTAACTAAAATTCAGATTTAACAAAAATCTTTAACAACAACTTGCACTTCAAGTAACCTATTTTAACAACAAGTTAAACTAATCAAAACACACTATAACCTATCGATCAAAACAAAATGTATAAGAGTGTATTAAAGAAGAAAACTACCTATGATGGCAACTCAAATCACTTATTAGGTATACATACAAGAGAATGGAAAGAGTTTACCATGGTGGGGTGTCACCCACCTAGCACTTTTATTTATTGTCCTTAAGTTGGACTTATGGGGAGCTTCATATCAAGGAGGCTTGTGCTTGAAGCTATCTTTGAACATCCACCAATGCTTGAATCTCCAATAAGCTCCATTCTTCAAAGTTAATATCTTCAAGCTTTGACGAAGTTCTTCACAAACCATGAGTTCCCAAATTTGATTTTCCTTGTGCGATCCGGGATCCCACACTTTGTTTTGACACCCGTCCTTGAGTTGGTCATCAATATTCCATCCGGGTGGCATGACCTTAGAATTCTCATAGAAGGTTCCAAATAACTTCCTAGACCTATGCAATTTGGTTCCACACCAACCATTGCTCTTGAATTTTGAGCTTGCATCCGTCATGAGCTTAGAATGATGTTCCCAACCACTACATAACTCTTTCCTACTCTTAACTCCACAAAGAGCTCTAAGTTGACCATCATTTTCAATCAAACCATATTCAAGTGAGAAAGTAAAGCTTAGGGATAAGAATTTTACCCACTTGAATGTTGTGTTGGATGGTGACTCGGGGAGGGAGACCTCCCCACACTTAGACAATGAGAGGTCTACTTCTTTAGGCTCTTCTTTAGTTGCTTCCACCTCTTCGCAAGCTTCTTCAATTTCAACCTTTCTCCTTTTATCACTTGGCTAGGTGTTGTCTTCAAGAACTTCAATTTCATGCCCAATGAGAGGTGATTCAATTTTGGATAGGAATTCATTGATGAATGAATTCATCTCTTGATCAACCTCTTCATATTCTTCAATTTCGATATACACCAATTCAACTTTTTTCCTTTTGTAGATTTCTTCCGATTCGCTCTCTTTCTCATTGCTCACCAAGGATATGGGAGGTTGTGCACATTCTTCTATAATTTCAACTTCATGTCCATTGGGAGAGGATTCAATTGTAGATAGGAATACATCCATGATTGAATCCATCTCTTGATAAGCCTCTTTCAAGTCTCCAACGATGATATGCCTTGGAGGTTGCGCACCATCCTCAACATCAACATCAAGCTTCTTGGAAGAATGCTCCATGATGCTACATTCCCTTGGACTTTCAACATCTCTTAAATCTTCAACCACTTCTTCCTTTTCTTTAATAGCCATAGGCTCCTCCAATTGTTCTAACACAAAGTGGCATCCCTCATCACCCACCGAAGTTTCCAATCTCTCCTTCATGCTATGCTCTTCAATTGATTCTTCACATGTGGTTATAGAAGCAGCTTGAGTGTTCAAGCATTGGTAGGCTAAAGTATGCACTACCTTGGTCAAGTTAGTCAAAAACTCTAGCGTGTTCCTTTGCATATCCGCTTGTCCTTGAAGTAGCAAGGTGAGAGAGTCATCTATTTGAGCTTGGGGTGGATAGGAGGGTTCATAATTTTGAAGAGAGGGTTCATAGTAGGAAGGTGGTTCTTCTTGGTAAGGGTATGGAGACAGTGTGCATTGAGGTGGTTCATGGTAGTAGTCATGATAAGGTTGTGGTGGTTGTAGAAGTTCTTGCTCATAATGGTCATAAGAATATGGTATGGGTGATTGGTCATATGATGGATATGGATCATAGGAAGGTGTTTGGTAATGAGAGGCTTGTGAGAATGCTTGAGGTTCATGTTGAGGATAAGAGTTATAGGCATATGATGGTGGTAATTGCTTTTCACATAAAGTTCCACCATAGCCATTGAATTGACATGTATTAGGATGGTGATTATACCTATAAGTATCCAGAGGTTGTTGCCAATAGGAGTGATTAATTTCTTGAGGGTCCTCCCATCTTTGTTGGTTCCATCCATAATGAGTGTCATCATTGAAGTCCACATTTCTTACAACACAATTAGGACCAAACCCATAGCCAAGTTAGAGTTCATGGTAGCAAAAACAAAAATAGAAGGAACAAAAACAAGAGGATAAAATCTAGCTACTAAATCAAACAAGCAAAATATTCACAATATTCACATATATACAATAACCAATAATATAACACCATTGCAATTCTCCGGCAACGGCACTGATAAACCACTATTTTATGGTTTATCTTGTGCTCAATTGAGTGGATTTTATCAATCTTTCATACACTTATTCATATGATTTGCATGAGTTTACGTTTTCCTTCCTGATTTTGTGCTATGATTAAAAACATGCTTCTTTGGTCTTAATTTTGATATGTTTAATCTTCTCTTATTACCATTCGATGCCTTGATATGTGTGTTAAGTGTTTTCAGAGATTACAGGGCAGGAATGGCTTAAAGGATGGAAAGGAAGCATGCAAAAGTGGAAGGAATACAAGAAGTTGAAGGAACTGCAAAGCTGTCAGCCTGACCCTCTCGCACTAAAACGACCATAACTTGAGCTACAGAGGTCCAAATGATGCGGTTTCAGTTGCATTAAAAACTAACGTTCGGAACTTCGATTTGATATATAATTTGCCATAGTGGCCGTACAGCTAGGAGACGCGAATGCGTGCTCCACGTGGGCACATTGCAGTGACGAAAATTAGCGTGGCAGATTTCGCAATCAGCGATTTCTTGGCTATTTCAGACCCAGTTTCAAGCCCAGAAAACACAAATTAAAGGCTGCAAAGTAGAGAAATGAAGGGGGACGATGAATAATTCACTTTCTATAATTTAGATATAGTTTTTAGAGAGAGAAGTTCTCTCCTCTCTCTTAGGATTAGGATTAGGATTTATATTAGGATTTAGGATTTCAACTTCTTCTCAGGTTCTATATTCCTTTTATATTTTTATTTATGCTAATGCTTTTATTCGTATCTAACTCATGTTACCAATTTGGCTTATGAATTCTTTATGTTTAGATTGATTTTCTTAATTAATATAATTTGAGGTATTTTCAGATTCGATATTGCTTGCTTTATTTATATGAATGCTTTTAATTTAATTTAGATGTTTTCTCCCTTTTGGCTCTGGTTAAGTAATTGGTGACGCTTGAGTTATCAAATAAAGCAGTGGTTGAAATTGGGAGTTGCTGATTAATTTGAGTTCTAATAACTCTAGCCTTTCCAAAGGAAAGACTAGTACTTGAAGACGAAATTAATTAGTCCACTTGACTCAACTAAGCGGGATTAAAACCCAATTCTCATCACCATTGATAAGGATAACTAGGATAGGAATTCCAGTTCTCATACCTTGCCAAGAGTTTTATTAATTATTAATTTATTTTTCTTGTCAATTAAATTACTTGTTCAAACCTTTTAAAAACCCAGAACTCTACCTTTTACATAGATAATAATGAGTCACACCTCCATGCAATTCCTTAAGAAGACGACCCGAGGTTTAAATACTCGGTTATCACTTTTATTGGGTTTGCTTAAGTGACAAACAAAACTTTTGTACGAAAGGATTTTCTGTTGGTTTAGAAACTATACTTACAATGCGATTACTTTTATTCTTTACCGATAGAAAAACCTGATCGTCAGGCGCCATTTTGATGAGAGGACTTTTGATGGTTTAGAATTTCACAAATGAAGTCTCGTTGCAAGTATAGTTTCTAAGCCAACACTAATCCTTTCATACAAAAATTTTGTTAGTCACTAAAACAAACCCCTAAATTTATAAACCGAAGTATTGGAACCTCGGGTCGTTCTCCCTAGGAATTACAATAAAGTGTTCTTGTTATTGGTTATGGAGTGTGTTTGGGGTTTTTGGGATAAGAGACATGAAATGTAAATGGCAATGAAAATAAACTAACAACTAGAAAAGCTCTTGGCAAGATTATGACAACTAGAAGTCCTATCCTAGTTATCCTCCTCCATTATGATCATAAATTGTCCATTGCTACCACTTAGTTAACCTCTAACCATGGAGGAAAGTCAAGTGGATGAATCAACTTGATTCCATAAATCCTAGCCAACTCCCAAGGGAAAGACTAGCTTTAGTGGTATCCAAATCAATTAGCAACTTCTAATTATCAATCAACAAAGGAATTAAATAACTCAAGCGTCACTAATTACTCCACCTAGGCCAAGAGGAACAAAATCTACACTAAAATCCAACCAAGCATTTCATCAAACACTTGGAAGGTACTAAAGAGAAGCATAGTAAATAGATAACAACAATAAAATCTAACAACAATTATTGCAAAGAACTAATAACAACAATTAAAGGAAACAAGATCTACATGAATTACCTCAAATTGCATTAAAAGAAAATAGAATGAATAAGAGTAGATCTACAAACAAAATAGAAGAAAGAAATAACAACAATAGAAGAATGATGAATGTAACAACATAAAATTGAAAGGTAGAAGAAGAGGAAAGCATGAATTGAAACCTAGATCTAAATTATTGAACTAAACCTAATCCTAATTCTAATCCTAGAGAGAAGTGAGAGCTTTTCTCTCTAAAACTAAAACTAAACTAGCCTAATGTGTGTTATGATAGATGATCCCCCTTCTCCCCTCAATTCTTGGTCCTTTTTGAGTGTTTTTTGGCGCCAAAGTTGACTTGTATTGGGCCTTGCAGGCCTTCAGAATTCACTGGCCACGATTTCATTAAAAAATCATAAATCAACACCGACGCGTACGCGCACAGCACGCGTATGCGTCCCTGTGCGATTTCGCAAAGTGCACGTAAGCGCGGGCAAACTTTAGCTCAAGCTTTTTGTCCTCTCTTGCTCTTTGCCATTCCTTCTTTCTTCAACCCTCTTCAAAGCTCTTTTCACCTATCATCAATCAATCAAAAACATCAAAGCTATGCTCAAAATCATGAGATTGTTTCTCTTTCATAATATATGACAATTATAGCACAAAATCTCATGAAAATGCATTAATTTATCCATGGTTGATTGAATCAAAGGAAACATGAAATTCTACCCAATTGGCTTACTTATGGCTCAAGAAAGTGCATAAAATCTATTGAAAACAAAAGAAAAAGACTAGTGAAACTAGGCTAAGATGACTTGTCATCACAACACCAAACTTAAAGCTTGCTTGTCCCCAAGCAAGAAAAGAATTATGCTCAAAGGTTTTTCAATTAGAATGGATTTGAAGAATTACATGTACTATCCTGTGAGTGAAGTGATTAAGTGACAGTGGGGTGAACTCTAAATTATATGCTCATGCAAGGGCTTCAGTGCTTACTAGTCCCTACATCTTGGGGGTCTTAGGTCTTAGAACTTTCATCCAAATAATATCATGGAGATGTCTCTATAGGTAATCACCTTGAAGCAGCTTATAGTTTCTGTGCTTTGGCCGTGACTCTAAGTGTCATGTCTCAAAGCGGCTCTTTAGATAAGCTTTCAATCAATACTCCTAAACCAGTTGGTTTTAAGGTATTAGGTGTTGAAGCAACCCTTAGAATTTACTTGCTCAAGCCTCTCTCTTTGACACAGTTCGACCACAAGCATTTACTAGGATAATAACTCTTTGAGTTCTTGTTTCTTTCTTCTTTTCTGCCTAGTAATTGATGCTCAGAGCCTTGGGTCATGTTCTCTTTGTTTTTATATCTTCTTTATTTTCTTTTGTTTGCTGCTTCTTGGATCAATAAATGTTCGAAAATCTCCACAATACTTCTTTAAACTCTATGTTCTGTCTATGAGCTCCCATGCAAGTTTTCATAAGCATGCAACCTCAATGCATAATCACACAACCAGAACCACCACTTCTCTTAACCTTTTACTTGCCTCAAAATTGTTTAATTCCTCAATCCTTCTTTTCAAAGAACTATCATGCGGTGCCCCTTTTTTTTTTTGAAATCCTGAGTGCACGCAAGTTTGAAAAGTGTAATGTTGTGAAAAATCAAGCATCTTTAATTATTGAATTACAGAAAAATTATACTATGTAGACAGGCAGGGGTATTATATCACTTTCAATCATAGCAGTATTTGATATAAAATAATCACTGAACAATACAACCTTTTGGAATTTACTTGCTGTCCTCCTCCTCATCATCATCATTGCTGGTCTTCACATCCCTCTTTCATCTCTTTGATTGATAATACTTAATCTTTCCAAAAGTTTGCATGGTGCTCTGCAGTGATATTGAAAGTTGCTTGTTCCCCAAGCACTTAAAAAAATTGGTTAGCATGCATGATTTATTTGTGGGCCTTTGAACTTACTTTGGTGTGGGAACACCAAACTTAGTACCTTGCCAATGGTTCTCATGCATCAGATTAACCATGTGTGAAACTCTTTTTTTCTTTTTCAAAAGCAATAAAACTAAAAACTTAGGAAACAGTAGAATAGTTAACTAGTTTATCTAAATGCTTGAAGCTAGCATTATGCAGAAGGTGAGAATACATTTTATGATGGGATTTTGGTGGAACACCAAACTTAGAATCCTTCATTCTCCTTTATATTGTTTTGGTGTGCAACACCAAACTTAGCTTCTTGCAATATAGATAGAGCTAATTAACCTTCTTTTATTAAAATAGCTATGAAAGGAAAACTACCTCAGGTTGGGTTGCCTCCCAACAAAGTGCTTCTTTATTGTCACTAGCTTGACATCTTTCATCCTCTGATCATGGAAGCTGAGGCTTCTATTGCCTTTGGTTTCCTCCTCTTACTGTGGGCTTTTCCTTGATGATTGCTTCTTTTCCCATAGCCCTCTTCTCACTTGCCTCTATGATCGCTTTACATTTCTCACACCTGGCAACTTTCTCATTGTCTTTCAGGTTGTCTTCAGTGACTCTGGGGGACGTAATTGCCTTCTCCTTAGCCATTTCTGCAAGGTGCTTAGCCAGTTGTGCCATTTGCCTCTCAAGTCCTCTTATTAAGGCTTCTTGCTCTTTACTCACTTCCTCTTGGTGTTTCATTATTCTCTCTATCAAGATCTCTAAGTTGGTGATCCTCTGAGAGTCTTGTGAGATTGAGTGGTCGTGGGGTGTCTGAGGTTGAAAGGGTGAGTGTTGTGGTGGTGATGTATAGTGGTTAATATTGGTATGGTGGTGTCTTTGCTGGTTTGGGAAATTGGGGTTGTTGTGGTTGAAGTCCCTTGGTCCTTGATTTTGGTGCTCACTCCTCCTCCAGTTGTAATGAGTCCTCCAGGGTGGGTTGTATACATCACCTTGGAACTTGTGTTGGAACATGCTTGAGGTACTACGTGGAGAGTGTGATTGCTCATGATTTTGTTGCCCATGGTCAATTGTTCCAAAACCTTTTTCAGGTTGATTCCAACCATGTGAGTTTTGAGTTAGGTTGTATGCATTTACTACAGCAGTTCGCAGCTCATTGATTTTTCTGACCATTATCTCTAGTTGTTGCAGAGTCTGCTGATGCATTTGCTTGTTTTGGTTCATGACTGCACGAACACCTTCAATTTCCTTCTCTTGGGTGAATGGTTGTACTTCTGCCTTTGGTTTAACAATTCCCTGAGGTGGTTTCAACTTGGTCAGGAGTTCACTTATTAGTTCTTCCCATCCAATGATGCTTCCTTGTGGGAAAGCTTCAAACCATTGAGCAACATCGTTCATGGTGATGAGTGGGTGCTCCAAATTGTGGGTTGCATTATCATCTAAGGTGGGATATTACTCCCCTGCTTACTGGAATTCACTGAGTTCCCCTCCATGATCTGCACAATCACAAACTGTCCAAATGAAGATTGAATATATTCATGCCCAAGATGTGATCAGAAAATTAGCTGACACAATGTATCAAACAGTTGATAGGCTTAAAAGATTAATAAAAGGAAATTGTTTCTCTCGTATATTCAACAAGCAAAAGCATAAGAATCACACAAAGCCAGAGAAACCAGGAGAACTTTAATCTATTGCTAGAATGAAGTTTTAGTTAGCTTAAGCAAAAATTCAAACAGTTAGCGTGTTAGTTAAAAGTTAAAGAAACAGAAAAGAAAAAGTGCTTGATCTAGATCTCCACTTCACTTAATCATTGTCAATCTATTCCAATCCCCGGCAACGGTGCCAAAAACTTGATGTGTGGAAAACGATCCAACACAAAACTCACCGGCAAGTGTACCGGGTCGCATCAAGTAATAATAACTCACGTGAGTGAGGTCGATCTCACAGGGATTGAAGGATTGAGCAATTTTAGTTTAGTGGTTGATTTAGTCAAGCAAACAGAAGTTGAGTTGAGTGATTTGTGATTGCAGAAACTAAATTGCTTAAAATGTAAAGGGAGAAGGGTAGATTGCAGGAAATTAAAGAGCAAAGAAAGTAAATAAGCTAAATCTTAAAGAACAAGTAATGTAAATTGCAGAAACTTAGATTGCAAGAAATGTAAATGGCTGAATCTTAAAGTGCAAGAAATGTAAATTGCTTGAATTATAAAAGGAGTTGGGAATTGGGATTGTAGAAATTAAACAAGGAGAAGTAAATTGCAACAAGCAGGGAAGTAAAAGATGAATTTAATTGCAGTAGATCTCAAACAGAAAATGTAAATTGCTTGAAGAAGCGTTCAACAGAGAAATCAAAAGGAAATTTCAGATCTCAGGACCCAAGAGACTACATAACCAAGTCTAGATCTCACTGCCTTTCTAGATCCAAATTCAGAATTCAATTGCAAGAAAAATTAAAGATCAAACAGAAGAAGAAGTAAAACCAAATTCAATTCCCAAAAGTTGCGGTAAAGTGAGACAGAGAGATCTCAAGGTGAGATTGAGACAGAATTTCCTCAATTCTTCAACCCAAGATTTAAGACAAGTGTAAATGAAATTGAAAACAAGAAAACTAAGAAGAAGAGAATTCAATTCTCCTTCCCCAAGACTCAGAATCTCAAAATAACTCCTAACCAAAAGCTCTCCAAAACTACCCAGCGAAACTAAAAAAAAAGAAAAGCTCCCCGAAAACTTAAATTCTAAGCTATTTATACACTCTCTTCAAATGATCTTCAAGCCTTGAACTGGGCCCTTGCTCTTGATGGAATTGGGTTGACAAAAGCCTCTGTTGATTGCTCTTGGAGTTGGAAAGAAACCCACTTGTGAACCAGGTCAGAACCGGGCCATGAACCATTAAAGCTTGAGTCAAAGTTTGAGGCAAAATTTGACTCAAGCTTTTTGTAGCAGATTGCCTCCCGTGCTGTCATCCACGTTTGGCTCAAAGTTTGAGGTCAAACTTGAGCTCAAACGTGGATCCTCCCTTGCATGTCCTTTGGCCAACGTTTGGCCCAACGTTTGAGGCAAACGTTGGCGCAAACGTGGCTCAATCAAGCCTTCAATCAGGGACTCTTCTTCATACTCAAATGGCACCAATGTTTGACCTCAAGTTTGAGGCAAACGTTGGTGCAAGCTTTTTTCCTCCTGGGTGTTCTTTTTGTGGCGCCAACGTTTGACTCAAAGTTTGAGGCAAACGTTGGCGCAAGCTTTTTGCTCCCTGTGTCTTTCTTCTTTTTCTCTGAGGGTGCCAACATTTGACCTCAAGTTTGAGGCAAATATTGGCACAAACTTTTGATGCCTCTAGGGTGAAGTCAAGCTCTTCCTCACGTTTGAGCTAAAGTTTGAGGCAAACTTTGGCTCAAGCTTTTTGTCCTCTCTTGCTCTTTGCCATTCCTTCTTTTTTCAACCCTCTTCAAAGCTCTTTTCACCTATCATCAATCAATCAAAAACATCAAAGCTATGCTCAAAATCATGAGATTGTTTCTCTTTCATAATATATGACAATTATAGCATAAAATCTCATGAAAATGCATTAATTTATCCATGGTTGATTGAATCAAAGGAAACATGAAATTCTACCCAATTGCCTTACTTATGTCTCAAGAAAGTGCATAAAATCTATTGAAAACAAAAGAAAAAGACTAGTGAAACTAGGCTAAGATGACTTGTCATCACTTGGTGTGCGCGCGCGTCCATGGCCAATCATTGAATCCTACTCGGAATACCACAGACAAGGTTTAGACCTTTCGGATTCTCTTGAATGCCGCCATCATTCTAGCTTACGCCACGAAGATTCTGGTTAGGAGATCTAAGAGATACTCATTCTAGCTTAATTCATGTAGAACAGAAGTGTTTGTCAGGCACGCGTTCATAAGGGAGAAGGATGATGAGCGTCACACATAATCATCACCTTCATCACGTTCTTGGGTGCGAATGGATATCTTAGAAGAGAAATAAGAAGAATTGAATAGAAAACAGTAGTACTTTGCATTAATCTTTGAGGAACAGCAGAGCTCCACACCTTAATCTATGGAGTGTAGAAACTCTACCGTTGAAAATACATAAGTGAAGGTCCA
>NC_029790.2:64459266-64468203 GCF_000816755.2 Arachis ipaensis | reverse complement strand
TTTTCTTGTTTTGCATCTTTTCTTGTTTTTCATATGCATTCTTGCATCCATAGAGTCTAAACATGAAAGATTTCTAAGTTTGGTGTCTTGCATGTTTTCTTTGCATATAAAAATTTTCAAAAATATGTTCTTGGTGTTCATCTTGACAATCAAAGTGTTCTTGGTGTTCATCTTAACATTCATAGCATTCTTGCATGCATTCATTGTTTTGATCTAAAAATTTTCATGCATTGCATCATTTTGTTGTTTTTCTCTCATCATAAAAAATTTCAAAAATAAAAAAAATATCTTTCCCTTTTTCACTCATAAATTTCGAAAATTTGAGTTGACTTTTTCAAAACTTTTTAAAATCTAGTTGTTTTTATGAGTCAAATCAAAATTTTCAATTTAAAAATCCTATCTTTTTCAAAATCTTTTTTCAAAAATTAAATCTTTTTCATTTTTCTTAGTTACTTTCGAAAATTTCAAAAATATTTTTCAAAAATATTTTTCTTATCTTTACCTCCTAATTTTCGAAAATAACATCATCAATTAATGTTTTGATTCAAAAATTTCAAGTTTGTTACTTGCTTGTTAAGAAAGATTCAAACTTTGAGTTCTAGAATCATATCTTGTGATTTCTTGTGAATCAAGCCATTAATTGTGATTTTAAAAATTAAATCTTTTTCAAAACTAATTTCAATCACATCTTTTCAAAAATATCTTCTTATCTTATCTTTTTCAAAATTTGATTTTAAAATATCTTTTCTAACTTCTTATCTTCTTATCTTTTCAAAAATTTATTTTCAAATTTGTTTCAACTAACTAACTAACTTTTTGTTTGTTTCTTATCTTTTCAAAACTACCTAACTAACTCTCTCTCTCTAATTTTCGAAAATATCTTCCCTCTTTTTCAAAATTTCTTTTTAATTAATTAATTATTTTAATTTTTGATTTTAATTTTCGAAAAATTACTAACCTTTTTCAAAAACTATTTTCGAAAATCACTAACTCTTTTTCAAAAAAATAATTTTCGAAAATTCTCTTTCTCTCTCATCTCCTTCTTTTCTTCTACTCACACAGGGACCTCTATACTGTGGTAAAAAGGATCCTTATTAATAATTTTTCTGTCCCTCTTTTTCATATGATCAGGAGCAAAGACAAGAACATTCTTGTTGAAGCAGATCCAGAACCTGAAAGGACTCTGAAAAGGAAACTAAGAGAAGCTAAATTACAACTATCCAGCAAGCACCTGTCAGAAATTTTTGAACAACAAGAGGACATGGTAGCCGAAAATAATAATAATGCAAGGAGGATGCTTGGTGACTTTACTGCACCAAATTCCAATTTACATGGAAGAAGCATCTCTATTCCTGCCATTGGAGCAAACAATTTTGAGCTTAAACCTCAATTAGTTTCTCTGATGCAGCAGAACTGCAAGTTTCATGGACTTCCATCTGAAGATCCTTTTCAGTTCTTAACTGAATTCTTGCAGATATGTGATACTGTTAAGACTAATGGAATAGATCCTGAAGTCTACAGGCTCATGCTTTTCCCTTTTGCTGTAAGAGACAGAGCTAGAATATGGTTGGACTCTCAACCTAAGGATAGCCTGAACTCTTGGGATAAGCTGGTCAAGGCTTTCTTAGGCAATAGCAAGCCTTTTCCATCATCCACTCAGCAACAGATAGAGAACTCTGAACAAAATACCTCTAAATTAGCAAACTTAGTCTCTTATCTATCTAAGGCCACTGTAAGTTTCATGAATGAAACAAGGTCCTCCATTAGAAATTTGGAGGCACAAGTGGGCCAGCTGAGTAAAAGAGTCACTGAAATCCCTCCTAGTACTCTCCCAAGCAATACAGAAGAAAATCCAAAAGGAGAGTGCAAGGCCATTGAAATGACCATCATGGCCGAAACCACAAAAGAGGAGGAGGACGTGAATCCCAAGGAGGAAGACTTCCTGGGACGTCCAGTGATCAATAAGGAGTTTTCCTCTGAGAAACCAAAGGAATCTGAGGCTCATCTAGAGACCATAGAGATTCCATTGAACCTCCTTATGCCATTCATGAGCTCTTATGAGTATTCCTCTTCTGAAGAGAATGAGGATGTTACTGAAGAGCAAGATGCCAAGTTTCTTGGTGCAATCATGAAGCTGAATGCCAAATTATTTGGTATTGAGACTTGGGAAGATGAACCTCCCCTGTTCACCAATGAACTAAGTGATCTGGATCAACTGACATTGCCTTAGAAGAAACAGGATCCTAGAAAGTTCGTAATACCTTGTACCATAGGCAACATGATCTTTGAAAAGGCTCTGTGTGACCTTAGTTTAGGGATAAACCTCATGCCCCTCTCTGTAATAGAGAAACCGGGAATCTATGGGGTGCAAGCTGCTAAAATCTCATTAGAGATGGTAGACAATTCAAGAAAACAGGCTTATGGACAAGTAGAGGACGTGTTAGTAAAGGTTGAAGGCATTTACATCCCTGCTGATTTCATAGTCCTTGATACTGGGAAGGATGAGGATGAATCCATCATCCTTGGAAGACCTTTCCTAGCCACAGCAAGAGCTGTGATTGATGTTGACAGAGGTAAATTAGTCCTTCAATTGAATGAGGACTCCCTTGTGTTTACAACTCAAGGTTACCCTTTTGTAAACATGGAGAGGAAGCATAAAAAGCTTCTCTCAAAACAGAGTCAACCAGAGCCCCCACAGTCAAACTCTAAGTTTGGTGTTGGGAGGCCACGACCAAACTCTAAGTTTGGTGTTGAACTCCCATATCCAAACTCTAAGTTTGGTGTTGGAAAGTCTCAACAATGCTCTGAACATCTGTGAGGCTCCATGAGAGCCCACTGTCAAGCTATTGACATTAAAGAAGCGCTTGTTAGGAGGCAACCCAATTTTTATTTATCTAATTCTATTTTTCTTATTCTTTCATGTTTTATTAGGTTCATGATCATGTGGAGTCACAAAATAAATATAAAAATTGAAAACGGAATAAAAAACAGCAGAAGAAAAATCACACCCTGGAGGAAGACCTTACTGGTGTTTGAATGCCAGTAAGAAGCATCTGGTTGGCGTTCAACGACAGAACAGAGCATGGTTCTGGCGCTGAACGCCCAAAATGGGCAGCATCTGGGCGATTAAACGCCAGAATTGCACCCTGTAGAAGAGCTGGCGCTGAACGCCCAGAACAAGCATGGTTCTGGCGTTCAACGCCAGAAATGGGCAACAAATGGGTGTTCAACGCCCAGAACAAGCACCAATTTGGCGCTGAACGCCCAGAGTTGTGTGCAAGGGCATTTTGCATGCCTAATTTGGTGCAAGGTTGTAAGTTCTTGAACACCTCAGGATCTGTGGACCCCACAGGATCACCTCAGAATCTGTGGACCCCACAGGATCCCCACCTACCTCCACTCACTTCTTCTCACCCCTCTTTTACACAATCCCATAAACACTCTTCCCCAAAACTCTTCACCAATCACCTCAATCTCTCTTCCCTATCACCACTTCACCACTCACATCCATCCACTCTTCCCCATAAACCTACCTCATAAACTCCACCTACCTTCAAAATTCAAAATCAATTTCCCACCCAACCCACCCTAAATGGCCGAACCTAACCCCCTCCCTTCCCTATATAAAGCCCTCCATTCTTCCTCAAATTCACACAACACAACCCTCTCTTCCCCTTCTTGACCGAAACACATCTCCCTCTCCCTCTCCTCTATTTCTTCTTCTTCTTCATCTATTCTTTCTTTTCTTGCTCGAGGGCGAGCAAAATTCTAAGTTTGGTGTGGTAAAAGCATAAGCTTTTTGTTTTTCCATTACCATTGATGGAACCTAAGACCGCAGAATCCTCTAGAAAAGGGAAAGGGAAGACAAAAGCTTCCACCTCCGAGTCATGGGAGATGGAAAGATTCATCTCCAAAGCTCATCAAGACCACTTCTATGATGTTGTGGCCAAGAAGAAGGTGATCCCTGAGGTCCCTTTCAAGCTCAAGAAGAATGACTATCCGGAGATCCGACATGAAATCCAAAGAAGAGGTTGAGAAGTTCTAACAAAACCCATCCAACAAGTCGGCATCCTAATAGTTCAAGAGTTCTATGCCAATGCATTGATCACTAGGAACCATGATCAAAGTAAGAACCCGGACCCAAAGAATTATCTCACCATGGTTCGGGGGAAATACTTAGATTTTAGTCCGGAAAATGTGAGGTTGGCGTTTAACTTGCCTATGATGCAAGGAGATGCACGCCCCTACACTAAAAGGGTCAACTTTAATCAAAGGTTGGACCAAGTCCTCATGGACATATGTGTGGAAGGAGCTCAATGGAAGATTGACTCCAAAGGCAAGCCGGTTCAACTAAGAAGACTGGACCTCAAGCCTGTAGCTAGAGGATGGTTAGAGTTCATACAACGCTCCATCATCCCCACTAGCAACCGATCCGAAGTTACTGTGGATCGGGCCATCATGATTCATAGCATCATGATTGGAGAGGAAGTAGAAGTTCATGAAGTCATATCCCTTGAACTCTACAAAATAGCCGAAAAGTCCTCCCCCATGGCAAGGCTAGATTTTCCTCATCTTATTTGCCATCTATGTTACTCAGCTGGAGCTTTCATAGAAGGAGACATTCCCATTGAGGAAGAGAAGCCCATCACTAAGAAAAGGATGGAGCAAGCAAGAGAGCCCATTCATGGAGCTCAAGAGGCGCATGAAGCTCATCACCATGAGATCCCAGAGATGTCTCAAATGCATTTTCCTCCACAAAACTATTGGGAGAAAATCAACACCTCCCTAGGAGAATTAAGTTCCAACATGGGACAATTAAGGGTGGAACATCAAGAGCACTCCATCATCCTTCATAAAATAAGAGAAGATCAAAAAGCAATGTGGGAGGAGTAACAAAGACAAGGAAGAGACATAGAAGAGCTCAAGGACATCATTGGTTCCTCAAGAAGGAAACGCACCCATTACTAAGGTGGACTCATTCCTTGTTCTTACTTTCTCTATTTTTCGTTTTCTCTACGTTAAGTGCTTATCTATGTTTGTGTCTTCATTACATGATCATTAGTATTTAGTAACTTTGTCTTAAAGTTATGAATGTCCTATGAATCCATCACCTCTCTTAAATGAAAAATG
Organism: Arachis ipaensis; assembly: GCF_000816755.2. Lineage (NCBI taxonomy): Eukaryota > Viridiplantae > Streptophyta > Magnoliopsida > Fabales > Fabaceae > Arachis > Arachis ipaensis. The sequence continues at coordinate 64,463,073 of NC_029790.2, read as the reverse complement.
TTTTAATTCAAAAGAACAAGAAGTACATGAATTTCGAATTTATCCTTGTAATCATTCTGAACTTCAATGAATAAAGTGAGATGCCAAAACTATTCAAGAGGCAAAAAGCTACAAGTCCCACTCATCTGATTAGAGCTTTGTTTCATTGATAGTTTGGAACTTATAGTATATTCTCTTCTTTTTATCCTATTTAATTTTCAGTTGCTTGGGGACAAGCAACAATTTAAGTTTGGTGTTGTGATGAGCGGATAATTTATACACTTTTTGGCATTGTTTTTAGTATGTTTTTAGTAGAATCTAGTTACTTTTAGGGATGTTTTCATTAGTTTTTATGTTAAATTTACATTTCTGGACTTTACTATGAGTTTGTGTGTTTTTCTATGATTTCAGGTATTTTCTGGCTGAAATTGAGGGACTTGAGCAAAAATCAGATTCAGAGGTTGAAGAAGGACTGCTGATGCTGTTGGATTCTGACCTCCCTGCACTCAAAAGTGGATTTTCTGGAGTTATAGAACTCAAAATGGCGCACTTCCAATTGTGTTGGAATGTATACATCCATGGCTTTCCAGCAATATATAATAGTCCATACTTTGAACGAGTTTAGACGACGTAAAAGGGCGTTGAACGCCAGTTCTACGCTGCTGTCTGGAGTTAAACGCCAGAAACAAGTCACAAACCAGAGTTGAACGCCAGAAATATGTTACAACTTGGCGTTCAACTCCAGAAAGAGCCTCTGCACGTGTAACACTCAAGCTCAGCCCAAGCACACACCAAGTGGGCCCCGGAAGTGGATTTATGCATCATTTACTTACTTCTGTAAACCCTAGTAGCTAGTTTATTATAAATAGGACTTTTTACTATTGTATTAGACATCTTTGGATCATCCTGGGAGGTTTTGTTCTTAGATCATGGGGGCTGGCCATTCGGCCATGCCTGAACCTTTCACTTATGTATTTTCAATGGTAGAGTTTCTACACTCCATAGATTAAGCTGTGGAGCTCTGCTGTTCCTCATGAATTAATGCAAAGTACCACTGTTTTTCTATTCAATTCAACTTATTCCGCTTCTAAGTTATTCATTCGTACTTCAATATGAATGTGATGAACGTGACAATCATCATCATTCTCCCACGAACGCGTGCCTGATAACCACTTCCGTTCCACCTTAGATTGGATGATTATCTCTTGGATATCTAATACAGGGGACCGAGTCCGAGTTATTAGTGTCTTCGTGGTATAAGTTAGAACCCATGGATGGCCATTCCTGAGATCCGAAAAGTCTAAACCTTGTCTGTGGTATTCCGAGTAGGATCGGGGAAGGATGGCTGTGACGATCTTCAAACTCGCGAGTGCTGGGCGTAGTGACAGACGCAAAAGGAGGGTGAATCCTATTCTAGTATGATCGAGAACCTCAGATGATTAGCCGTGCCGTGACAGAGCATTTGGACCATTTTCACAAGAGGATGGGATGTAGCCATTGACAACGGTGATGCCCTTACAGAAAGCTTGCCATGGAAAGGAGTAAGACTAATTGGATGAAGACAGCAGGAAAGCAGAGGTTCAGAGGAACGAAAGCATCTCTATACGCTTATCTGAAATTCTCACCAATGATTTACATAAGTATTTCTATCTTTACTTTCTATTTATTATTATTTATGTTCGAAAGCTCCATAACTATTTTATATCCGCCTGACTGAGATTTACAAGGTGACCATAGCTTGCTTCATACCAACAATCTCCGTGGGATCGACCCTTACTCACGTAAGGTTTATTACTTGGACGACCCAGTGCACTTGCTGGTTAGTTGTATCGAAGTTGTGAATGAAAAATGATTTATTAAGACGTCCGTACAGAGTTTCTGGCGCCATTGTCGGGGATCACAATTTCGTGCACCAGTTTTCTCATACATAAGCTCCACATGACCATAGGGGAAACCTTGATTATTGTGAAGGGCCCTGACCATCTTGATTTCAGCTTCCCTAGAAAGAATTTGAGCCTTGAGTTGTATAAGAGAACCCTTTGGCCTTCTGAAATTCCCTTCTTGACAGCTTTTGATGATGCCATTTCTTTGTTTTCTCCTTATAAATCTTGGCATTTTCATAGGCTTTGGTTCTGAATTCTTCTAATTCATTCAGTTGCACCAACCTTCTTTCCCTCTCATACATAAGACCATAGGGGAAACCTTGATTATTGTGAAGGGCCCTGACCATCTTGATTTCAGCTTCCCTAGAAAGAATTTGAGCCTTGAGTTGTATAAGAGAACCCTTTGGCCTTCTGAAATTCCCTTCTTGACAGCTTTGACAGCTAAAATTTTAATGAGCCAAAATGCTTTATGCTCAAGCTCCACAGGCAAATGATAAGATTTTTCATACACCAATTGGAATGGAGACATGCCAAATGCCAATATAAAAGTTATTCTATAAGCCCACAAAGCATCATCTAACTTCTTCGACCAATCTTTTCTTGAGTTCCCAACAGTCTTCTCAAGGATCCTCTTGAGCTCTCTATTTGAAAGTTCAGCTTGACCATTGGTTTGTGGATGGTATGTGGTGGCTACCTTATGCTGAATACCATATTTGAGGAGGAGTGTCTCTAGTTGCTTGTTGCAAAAGTGAGTTCCCCCATCACTTATAAGAGCTCTCGGAACCCCAAACCGGCTAAATATGTTCTTCCTCAAGAAGTTGATCACCACTTTGTTGTCATTTGTTGATGTTGCTATGGCCTCTACCCATTTGGACACATAGTCTACAGCCACCAATATGTAATTGTTTGAGTATAAAGATGGGAATGGTCCCATGAAATCAACCTCCCATACATCAAACAACTCCAATTCCATGATGAATCTCTGTGGCATTTCATTCTTCTTGGGTAGGTTGCCAGCTCTTTGACACTCATTGCATCTTGTTACAAAATCCTTTGCATTTTTGAATATTGTAGGCCAAAAGAATCCACATTGCAATGCTTTGGCTGTAGTCCTTTCTCCATTAAAATGTCCTCCATAGATGGATCAATGGTAATGCCAAAGGACCTCTTGCCCTTCCTCATGAGAGATGCATCTTCTTAGAATCTCATTAACACATCTTTTGAAGAGGTAAGGCTCATCCAAAATGTAATGCTTGGCATCATTGATGAGCTTCTTTTTCAAGTTCTTGTTGATGTTGGAAGGTAGCTCTCTAATGGCCTTGAAGTTGGCTATGTCTGCGAACCATGGAGCCTCTTGGATCATCATCAATTGCTCATCAGGGAAGCTTTCATTTACCCCAGGGCTATGTGCTTCATCCCCTTCATGTGGGATCCTTGATAGGTGGTCAGCTACCTTGTTCTCTGCTCCACTTCTATCTTTGATTTCAATGTTGAACTCTTGGAGTAACAAGATCCATCTTATCAATCTAGGCTTGGATTCTTGCTTGGTTAACAAGTATTTAAGTGCTGCATGATCACTAAACACAATGACTTTAGAACCAATGAGGTAAGATCTAAATTTATCAAATACAAAAACTATAGTAAGGAGTTCTTTTTCTGTGGTGGTGTAATTCCTTTAGGGTTCATTAAGAACCTTGCTAGCATAGTAGATGACATGCACTAGCTTGTCTCTCCATTGTCCTAAGAAAGCACCAATAGCAAAATCTAATGCATCACACATCAATTCAAAAGGTAAGTCCCAATTAGGTAGTGCTATAACAAGCGCAGAGGAGAGCTTGCTTTTAAGCTTATTGATGCGGGCAGAAATCAGCCAATTAAGAAATTAATATAAGAAATACGTTGCGAGTATAGTTCTTAACCAGCAAAAATCTGCTTATCAATTTAG
>NC_029790.2:64452140-64459093 GCF_000816755.2 Arachis ipaensis | reverse complement strand
AGCTTGATTATCAAATTTTAATATATTTAGAGCCAAAATGCTTTATGCTCAAGCTCCACAGGCAAATGATAAGATTTTTCATACACCAATTGGAATGGAGACATGCCAATAGGTGTCTTAAAAGTTATTCTATAAGCCCACAAAGCATCATCTAACTTCTTCGACCAATCTTTTCTTGAGTTCCCAACAGTCTTCTCAAGGATCCTCTTGAGCTCTCTATTTGAAAGTTCAGCTTGACCATTGGTTTGTGGATGGTATGAGGTGGCTACTTTATGTTTAACACCATATTTGAAGAGGAGTGTCTCTAGTTGCTTGTTGCAAAAGTGACTTCTCCCATCACTTATAAGAGCTCTTAGAATCCCAAACCGGCTAAATATCTTCTTCCTCAAGATATTGATCACCACTTTATTTTCATTAGTTGATGTTTCTATAGCTTCTACCCTTTTGGACACATAGTCCACGACCACCAATATGTAATTGTTTGAGTATGAGGGTGGAAAAGTGACAGAGAGAATCACGATGGTCCAGAAATTTTAGTAAAACAATTCCTTCATTGATAGCATAGTCCGAACCAACAAATAATCCTCCCAATCAAAGTTTAATTTTAAATCAAATAATAACCGAGAGTAATTAAACCTCGGGTCGTCTCCCCTAGAAACTAATGCTAATAAGTGCACAATTTTGGTTGTGAGAATCAAAGGGGGCTTTTAATAAAGAAATGAACAATTAAAGAAATAAAAGAACAAGACAAGATTGCAATTAATAAACTAATAAAGGAATAAAGAAACTATGTATGTAATATAGACAAGTAAGACTCAAAATTGGTGGAAAATTGGTTCAAAACATAAATAGAGCCTTGACGTGGGATGAGTTATGGAATCCCTTCCTTGCCATAACTACAACTATGATAATTATGATGGATTAATCTCACTATGTCAACCCTTAACATCGAAGGATAGGTCAAGTGAGCATAATTGTCATTAATCCACAAGTCCTAACTAACTTACTAATTACCTTAATAAGAAGCTAGCGTTAGTGGAAACAATGACAACTAACAACCCAAGAATTATCACTAAATGTCGAACATTATAGCTCTAGTAATCCATATACTCGTTTCCCCCAAGCCATGGGGTGGAAATTTAGCCCATAATCAAAATTGGCATTTCATCAAACACATAGAGGGCATAATCATAAAATATGGCAAAATTGGGAAATTGATGAAAACTATGAACCACAAAAGAACAAAATCAACAAAAGCAACACAATAAACATGTAATAAGCATCAAACACCAAATTCATCAAATAGAAATCCAAAATTGCAAAACTATGTATATATTGACAAAGGAAATTAAAGTAGAAGAAAGTGTAGAACAAGTAGTATAACAAAAGAGAAATTAAAGAAATACTTACAATGAGATAGTAAGATCGAAAACCAAAACTGAACTATAAAATGCTACAAACCATAATTAACCTAAGGAAATTTGAGAGAAAACCTAACCTAAAACTACCCTAAACTACTCCTAAAATGTCTTCTATGAAGTATGGTATGTAATGTTATGATAAATGGTTGCTTGCCCCTTCATATATGCCTCCAAGCCATCAGAAATGGGCCAAAAAGCCACTTAAATCGCGAGCCACGTGACTTTTTAATGAAGTCACGCGCTGGTACTTGTGCGTACGAACAGGTGTGTGCGCACGCACACATGCCAAAATTTCCTCTTGTGCGTACGCACAGATAGTTGTGCGTACGCACACTTGGCTGTGTGCTTTTCCTTTGATTTCTTCATATTTTCTCCCAATTTCATGCTTTTCTTCCACTCTTATCAAGCCATTCTAACCTATTACACCTGAAATTACTCATCAAAACCATCAAGGCATCGAATGGGATGAAAGTGGGATAAAAGTGATTAAATTAAGCACAAAATAGTATGTTTTCACAATTTGGCATAATATAGAGAGAAAACACAAAAGTATGCTATTTGGATGAATAAATGTGGGTTTATGTGATGAAATCCCCAAATCAAACCAAAATATAACGTCAAATATGGATTCATCAGAAAGGTCCCATGAAATCAATCCCCCCAAACTTCAAACAACTCTAACTCCATGATGAACTTCTGTGGCATCTCATTCTTCTTGGGTAGGATTCCAACTCTTTGACACTCATTGCACCTTGTCACAAACTCCTTTGCATCCTTGAATATCGTAGGCCAAAAGAATCAACATTGCAACACTTTAGCCGCAGTCCTCTCTCCACTAAAGTGCCCTCCATAAGTAGATCCATGGCAATGCCAAAGAACCTCTTGTCCTTCCTCATGAGAAATACATCTTCTTAGAATTCTATCAGCACACTTCTTGAAGAGGTATGACTCATCCTATATGAAATGCTTGGCATCATTGATGAGCTTTCTCCTTAAGTGCTTGTTGATGTTGGAAGGTAGCTCTCCAATGGCCTTGAAATTGGCTATGTCCGCAAACCATGGAGCCTCTTGGAGCATCATTAATTGCTCGTCTAGAAAGCTTTCATTTACACCAGGGCTATGAGCTTTATTATCCATATGTGGGATCCTTCATAGGTGGTCAACCACCTTATTTTCTGCTCCACTTCTGTCCTTGATTTCAATGTTGAACTTTTGGAGTAATAGGATCCATCTGATCAATCTAGGCTTGGACTCTTGTTTGGTTAGCAAGTATTTGAGAGCTGCATGATCAGTAAACACAACTACTTTAGAACCAATAAGGTAAGACCTGAATTTATCAAAAGCAAAGACTATAGCAAGGAGTTCCTTTTCTATCGTGGTGTAGTTTCTTTGGACTTCATTAAGAACCTTGCTTGCATAATAGATTACATGCACTAGCTTGTCTCTCCTTTGTCCTAATACAGCACCAATAGCAAAGTCTAATGCATCATACATCAATTCAAAAGGCAATTCCCAGCTTGGTGGTGCTATAATAGGTGCAGAGGAGAGTTTACTCTTAAGCTCCTCAAAAACTTGCATACATTCTCTATCAAATATGAAGGGTACATTAGAGACAAGTAGGTTGCTTAGGGTTTAGCAATTTTTGAAAAGTCTTTAATGAACTTTCTATATAAGCTAGCATGTCCCAAGAAACTCCTAACTGCTTTGACATTGCAAGGTGGGGGTAACTTTTCAATCATTTCCACCTTGGCTTTATCTACCTCTATGCCTTTCTTAGAGATTTTGTGGCCAAAGACTACCCCTTCGGTAACCATAAGATGACACTTTTCCTAGTTCAAAACTAGGTTAGTCTCTTGGCATCTCTTGAGCACCAAGGCAAGATGGTGAAAGCATTTAGGAAATGAGTCACCAAACACTGAAAAATCATCCATGAAAATCTCAATAAATTTCTCAATCATATCAGAAAAGATGGACAGCATACACCTTTGGAATGTGGTAGGTGCATTGCACCAACCAAAGGGCATATGTCTATATGTAAAAACACCATAACGGCAGGTGAAAGATGTCTTTTCTTAGTACTTAGGATCTACTACAATTTGATTGTAGCCTGAGTATCCATCTAAGAAACAATAGTACTCATGCCGAGCAAGCCTCTCCAACATTTGATCCATGAAAGGTAGAGAAAAATGATCCTTTCTTGTGGCTTCATTGAGCATTCTGTAGTCTATGCACATGCGCCATCTGGTCACTGTTCTTGTTAGTATTAGCTCATTCTTTTCATTTGGTACCACTGTGATTCCCCCTTTCTTGGAAACCACTTGAATAGGGCTCACCCAAGGACTATCTGAGATAAGGTAGATCACCCCTGCTTGCTATAGCTTTAGCACTTCCTTTTGTACTACTCCCTTCATTGATGGATTCAATCTTCTTTGTGGCTGGATTGAGGGCTTGGCATCCTCCTCAAGAAGGATCTTATGCATGCACATTGAAGGGCTTATTCCCTTTAAATTTGAAAGTGTCCACCCAATGGCATCCTTGTGTTGTTTCAGCACCTTAATGAGCTCTGATAACAAGTCATCTTAGCCTATTTTAACTAGTCTTTTTCTTTTGATTTCACTTAGTTTTATGCACTTTCTTGTATTATAAATTAGCCATTTGGATTGGAATTGCATGGTTTCCTTAATTCAAGCAACCACCTCTTAATTGATACAAAATCATGAGATTCAAGCCAACTTTAGTTGATAACTAATTGATTTATAAACCTTGTGAATTTTGTGATACTTTGATTGGTTGTTTTGATTACTTGTAGGTGAAGAAAGGAAACAAAAGATGTGCCAACATTATGAAAGAAGGTTGCAAGAATGGGTTTAAGAAAATGGAATTCATGTTTGAGCTAACGTTTGAGTCAAACGTCAACTCAAACGTGAGTAGCAGTTGAAGAACACCCTGGGGAAAGCTAACATTTGCGCCAACGTTTGCCTCAAACGTTGAGGTCAAACGTTGGCTGAAGAATGAAGCTCATGGAAGGCAACGTTTGAGCCAACGTTTGCCTCAAACGTGAGGTCAAACGTTGGCTCCAAAAGAGAAGAGAATTGAAGCTCCTGGGAAGGCAACGTTTGCGCCAACGTTTGCCTCAAACGTGAGGTCAAACGTTGGCGCCAAAGAGAAGAGAAATGGCATCCCTGGAGGCAGCAACGTTTGAGCCAACGTTTGACTCAAACGTGAGGTCAAACGTTGGCGCCAAACAGCATGAAGGGGGCACACTTCAAACAAGAATAACTTGAGTTGTAGATGTCCAATTGAGGTGATTCCAAGTGGGTTAGAAAGCTGACATTCAGAGCTTTCCAACCATATATAATAGTCTCTATTGGGCACAAAAATTGGCAACACAACAAGAGGACAAAGTAGCCCCAAGAAGCATGCAAGAGGGAAGAACCACGTTTGAGCTCACGTTTGACCTCAAACGTTAGCTCAAACGTGGATGACAGCAAATAGCCTATGCTGCATAATTTTACTCAAGTAACGTTTGAGTCAACGTTTGACTCAAACGTTGGCTCAAACATGAATGACTCATGGCCCGTTTCACTAATGGATTTCTTCCCAACACCAAGAGCAATCAACGGAGGCTACTATCAACCCAATTCCATCAAGACTAAAGGCCCAATTCAATGCTTAATGATCATTGGAAGAAAGTGTATAAATAGCTTAGGATTTGAAGTTTTTAGGGAGCTTTTTTCCTTTTGAGTTTTTACTGAGTGATTTTGGGAGAGAGCTTTTGGGTTTTGAGCTACTTGCAGTGATCTTTAATTTCTTTGTCTTGGGGAAGGAGAATTCATTCCTCTTCCTCTTAGTTTTATTGCTTTCAATTTCAATTACACTTGTCTTGGATCTTGGGTTGGAGATTTGAAGAAATTCTGTTTCAATCTCATCCTTGGATCTCTCTGCTTATTTACTGAATTTAAATTTCTGTCTCCGTTACTTACTTCTCATCTACTTTCCTTGCAATTTACAATTCCCTTGAAATTGTTCTTGTTGGATCTAGGAAGGCATTGAGATCTAGACTTGGTTTTCTAGTCTCTGGGCCCTGAGATCTAAATTCCCAATTTACATTTTGTTTCTTGCTTTTAATGTTCATTTACTTTACTGCTTCAAGATCCGCTTCAATCCCAATTCCCTTTTACTCTTCTGTTTAATGTAATTCAACTTCTCTTTGTTTAAATTCTGCAAATCCATTCCCCAATTCCCTTTATAATTCCAGCCGTTTACATTTCTTGCACTTTAAGATTCTGCAATTTACATTTCTTGCATTCTAAGTTTCTGCGATTTAATTTCTTGTTCTTTAAGATTCAGCACTTTAAATCCCTGTTCTCTTTACTCCCATGCAATTTAATTTCTGCAAATCACAAATCACCCAACTAAAACTTGATTCGCTTGACTAAATCAACCACTAAACTAAAATTGTTCAATCCTTCAATCCCTGTGGGATCGACCTCACTCCTGTGAGTTTTTATTACTTGATGCGACCCGGTGCACTTGCCGGTTAGTTTTGGGTATTTTGGAAGATTCAGTTTTCCACAAATTTTCCCATCAAGTTTTTGGCGCCGTTGCCGGGGATTGATTAGATTGACAATGATTAAGTGGAGTGGTAATCTAGATCAAGCACTTTTTCTTTAATTTTTGACTCACCCACTAACTGTTTGAATTTTTGCTTAAACTAAACTTCATTCTAGCAATAGATTGAAGTGATCTTACTGGTGTTTCTTTTGTTTTGTTTGTATGTCAGGTACAGGGAGATCCGTTCCTGTTTTATCTGAAGCTGATCAGAGAACTCTTAGAAGGATAAGAAGAGCCGAAAGAGGGAAAAATATTATTGGAGAAGAAGAATCTGAGGAAGAATACCACGAGATGGAAGGAGATACATCTAACCCAGGAGGAGGAGTTAATAATCAACCACAACAGAGGAGAGTATTGGCTTCCTACACCTTTGCAAATGCTAGACATTGTGGAAGCAGCATTCTCACCCCTAATGTCAATGCAAATAACTTTGAACTGAAGCCACAACTCATCACATTGGTCCAAAACAACTGCTCATTTGGGAAGGAGGGGTCAATAACCAACCACAACAGAGGAGAGTATTGGCTTCCTATACCTTTGCAAATGCTAGACATTGTGGAAGCTGCATTCTCACCCCTAATGTCAATGCAAATAACTTTGAACTGAAGCCACAACTCATCACATTAGTCCAGAACAACTGCTCATTTGGGGGAGGACCATTGGAGGATCCAAATCAACATCTATCTACCTTCTTAAGGATCTGTGACACTGTCAAATCCAATGGCGTGAATCCTGAAACCTACAAGCTTCTGCTGTTCCCGTTCTCATTAAGGGATAAGGCCGCACAATGGCTTGAAACTTTTCCCCAAGGAAGTATCACTAGTTGGGATGATTTGGTGACTAAATTTTTAGCCAAATTCTATCCACCCCAAAGAGTCATCAGGCTGAAAACCGAGGTGCAGACATTCACACAATTAG
>NC_029790.2:64450116-64451526 GCF_000816755.2 Arachis ipaensis | reverse complement strand
TGGATACTGCTCCTACAAGAATTTGACATAGAGATAAGAGATAGGAAGGGCGCTGAAAATCAGGTCGCTGATCATCTGTTGAGGCTACCACATGAAACAAGTCAAAAAGCTTCCCAGATGAGCACCTTCTGCAGATCCAGCAAGCACCTTGGTTTGCTGACATAGCAAATTACAAAGTGGGAAGGAAGATACCGCAAGAGTTCTCTAAGCAACAAGTGAAGAAGTTGATCAATGAAGCAAGGAAATTTTCATGGGATGAACCCTTCTTGTTCAAGAGATGCTCTGATGGAGTAATCAGAAGGTGTGTTCCCGAAAGTGAAATTAGGGACATCTTGTGGCATTGTCATGGTTCAGCTTATGGTGGGCACTTTGGCCCAGAAAAAACAGCCGCAAAAATACTGCAGAGTGGCTTCTATTGGCCAACTATCTTCAAGGATGCCAGAGAATATGTACACCAATGTAATGAGTGCCAGAAAGCAGGAGGATTAACAAGAAGGAATGAGATGCCTCAAAACTTTATCTTAGAATTAGAATTGTTCGATCTATGGGGAATTGATTTCATGGGGCCTTTTCCTCCTTCTTATTCTTTTAGATATATCTTGGTAGCAGTGGAGTATGTCTCAAAGTGGGTGGAAGCCATAGTCACAACCACTTGTGATGCACAGATTGTCCTCCAATTCCTAAAAAAACACATTTTCACTAGGTATGGAGTGACAAAGGGTCTTATTAGTGATGGTGGTAGTCACTTTTGCAACAAACAAATGGAGAAACTCCTCCACAAGTATGGAGTAATTCACAAAGTAGCCACACCTTACCATCCTCAGACCAACGGCCAAGCTGAACTTGCAAATAGAGAATTAAAGAAGATCCTAGAGAAAACAGTGGGAATCACAAGAAAAGATTGGGCTAGAAAGCTAGAGGATGCATTGTGGGCGTATAGGACAGCTTTTAAAACTCCTATTGGCAAGTCACCCTTTCAGCTATTGTATGGCAAATCTTGCCACCTCCCTGTAGAGCTTGAGCACAGAGCTTTCTGGGCCACTAAACTCCTCAACTTTGATCCCCAAGCTGCAGGAGAAAAAAGGTTGTTACAACTAAATGAGTTGGATGAATTTAGACTAGAAGCTTATGAAAGTGCGAAGATATACAAGGAGAGAGCTAAGAAGTGGCATGACAAGAAGATCACAAAGAAGGAATTCAAGCCAGGACAGCAAGTGCTCCTGTATAATTCAAGGCTTAGGGAAAGCCAACGTTTGCGCCAACATTTGCCTCAAACGTTGAGGTCAAACATTGGCTGAAGAATGAAGCTCATGGAAGGCAACGTTTGAGCCAACGTTTGCCTCAAACGTGAGGTCAAACGTTGGCTCCAAAAGAGAAGAGAATTGAAGCTCCTGGGAAGGCAACGTTTGC
>NC_029790.2:64400682-64448669 GCF_000816755.2 Arachis ipaensis | reverse complement strand
TTGGCAACACAACAAGAGGACAAAGTAGCCCCAAGAAGCATGCAAGAGGGAAGAACCACGTTTGAGCTCACGTTTGACCTCAAACGTTAGCTCAAACGTGGATGACAGCAAATGGCCTATGCTGCATAATTTCACTCAAGTAACGTTTGAGTCAACGTTTGACTCAAACGTTGGCTCAAACGTGAATGACTCATGGCCTGTTTCACTAATGGATTTCTTCCCAACACCAAGAGCAATCAACGGAGGCTACTATCAACCCAATTCCATCAAGACTAAAGGCCCAATTCAATGCTTAATGATCATTGGAAGAAAGTGTATAAATAGCTTAGGATTTGATATTTTTAGGGAGCTTTTTTCCTTTTGAGTTTTTACTGAGTGATTTTGGGAGAGAGCTTTTGGGTTTTGAGCTACTTGGAGTGATCTTTAATTTCTTTGTCTTGGGGAAGGAGAATTCATTCCTCTTCCTCTTAGTTTTATTGCTTTCAATTTCAATTACACTTGTCTTGGATCTTGGGTTGGAGATTTGAAGAAATTCTGTTTCAATCTCATCCTTGGATCTTTCTGCTTATTTACTGAATTTAAATTTCTGTCTCCGTTACTTACTTCTCATCTACTTTCCTTGCAATTTACAATTCCCTTGAAATTGTTCTTGTTGGATCTAGGAAGGCATTGAGATCTAGACTTGGTTTTCTAGTCTCTAGGCCCTGAGATCTAAATTCCCAATTTACATTTTGTTTCTTGCTTTTAATGTTCATTTACTTTACTGCTTCAAGATCCGCTTCAATCCCAATTCCCTTTTACTCTTCTGTTTAATGCAATTCAACTTCTCTTTGTTTAAATTCTGCAAATCCATTCCCCAATTCCCTTTATAATTCCAGTCGTTTACATTTCTTGCACTTTAAGATTCCGCAATTTACATTTCTTGCATTCTAAGTTTCTGCTATTTAATTTCTTGTTCTTTAAGATTCAGCACTTTAATTCCCTGTTCTCTTTACTCCCATGCAATTTAATTTCTGCAAATCACAAATCACCCAACTAAAACTTGATTCGCTTGACTAAATCAACCACTAAACTAAAATTGTTCAATCCTTCAATCCCTGTGGGATCGACCTCACTCCCGTGAGTTTTTATTACTTGATGCGACCCGGTGCACTTGCCGGTTAGTTTTGGGTATTTTGGAAGATTCAGTTTTCCACAAATTTTCCCATCAAGCTCCTCCTCTTGTTCCTTACTCAAGCTTGAGTTGATGATTACTGGATATGTGTCATTGCTCCCCAAGTAAGCATACTTCAAGCTTGGAGGTAGAGTTTTCAGTTCCAGCTTTGGTGCTTCTACTTTCTCCTTGCTTGCCTTGTCTAGCATGATTGGGTTGTCCATGCTTTCTTGTGGTGATGCACTACATGATGTTTGTTGCTCTTGTTCCATTACATCTTCAAGTTTGTCTTCTTCTAGAACTCCTTGGACCAGTGTCTCCATTATATCTACCATCATACACTCTCCAATGGACTCCTTTGGGTAACTCATAGTAGTGAAAACATTGAATACCATCTTTTCTTCATGAAGCCTGAGGACAAATTCTCCCTTTTGTTAATCAATTATAGCTCCAGATGTTGCCAAGAATGGCCTTCCTAGTATGATTGATGTATTGGCCTCTTCTTCCATGTCAAGCACCACAAAATCTGCTGGGAAGATGAAGTCACCCACCTTAACTAACAGGTCCTCCGCTACTCCATGGGAAAACTTGAATGTTCTGTATGCTAGTTGAAGTGCCATTCTTGTTGGCTTAGCCTCTTCAATTCTTATTCTCTTCATCATGGCCAAAGACATAAGGTTGATGCTATCACCCAGATCACACAATGCTTTCTCAATACTTAGCCTCTGTGGGTAGGGTACTTTTGGCACATAGGTCTTCAAGACTTCTTTTGGTCGGGTAGGAGTATGTATCTCTTCTTCCTCTTTGCACCACAAGAAAAAAGGCCTATAGCCACGCTTTATTTTGCTACGCTTTAAAAGCGTAGCCAAAAGTGGTCTATGACCACGCTTTTATGAGGGTGGCGATACAATAGAGATTTGGCCACGTTTTTTTTGCTACGTTTAAAAAGCGTGGCAAAAAGTGTCAATGGCCACGCTTTTATGAGAGTGGCAATTGATGCAAGATTTGGCCACGTTTTTATTTGCCATGCTTAAAAAGTGTAGCCATAGAGAGAAACTGGCACGCTTTTAAAGCGTCGCAACATGGTTTTATTATTGCGGCGTTCAAAAAGCATAGCCGTTTTCTACAAGCCTTTTGGCACGATTCAAAAGCGTGGCCAAAAGGTTCCCGCAAAAAAAATGCTAGAATTAATTAAAAAAGCTCCTTCTTCGTTTAAAGACTTAGAGAAAAAGCTTGTCTTCTTCGTGCCCTGCGCTAACTCCTCCTTCAGAAGCCATGATATGAGAATTTATGTTGATCTAGAATTTCACAGAAATAGAATTGGCATTGCAAGCATAGTCTAGACCAACAATTAACTCTCAATCAAAGTTTAAATCAAAGATGTCACAATTCAACACAAAATAATCGGGAGTTTTAAATTCCGGGTCGTCTTCCCTAGGAATTGCAATGAAATGTTCAATTATTGGCTATAAGGGATTGGGGGGTTATGATTGCAAGGAGCAAGAAATTAAAATGCAAGGAAGTAAATAAGCATGCAAGGAATTAAACTCAAAGCAAGTAAATCAAAAATGGAATTCAAGTGGCAAAAAGGACTCTTGGCAAGAATTGGAGAATTGAGGATTTTTATCATAATCATAGACCACAAACATGATAATTGCTAAGAATTAATCCCAATTAGTCTATCCTAACATCGAGAATAAGTCAAAAGGGCATAATTGATCTCAATCCACAAGTCCTAATCAACTCACTAATTAACTTAGTGAAATACTAGCGTTAGTGGAAACCAAACCAACTAACAATCCTAATCACAATATCGAATGGACATCTATGATTCAAGGTCACCTAATTATCCAATTCTAAGCCAAGAGTGTAAAAAACTATACAAAAACTAGAAGAGACATTTTATCAAACACCTAGCATGCGTAAAAGGGAAAATATAAAAATTGCAATAAAAATAAATTCCTAACTACCAAAATCAAGAAAATCATAACAACAACTAAAGAAAGCAATAAATGAACATAAAACATAAATTGCATTAATTAAAAGTAAAATTGACAAGTGTGTTCAAAGAACGAAAGTGGCATGAAGGCAAAATTAACAAAGGAAACTAAGAGATGATCAAGATAAGAGAGCAAGAAACATAAATGAAACTACATTAAAACAAGATTTAAATGTTGAAATTAAAGAGAAATTAAGCGAAAAACCCTAATTCTAGAGAGAAAGGGGAGCTTCTCTCTCTAGAAAATAAACTAAAATAAATAAAAACCTAAACCTAAGTGCTCCCCCCTTCATCCCTCTTCAATTTGGCTTAAAATAGCTTCAGAAATGAGTTGGAATGGGTTTTGGGGCCCAGAAATTGCCCCCAGGGATTTGTAATTAATGAGCTCACGTGCCAGGACTTGTGCGTACGCACAGGTGTGTGTGTGTACGTACACTTAGGCTTATGTCTACTATAGCAAATTGTATATCATTTTGAAGCCCCGGACGTTAGCTTTCCAATGCCGCTGGAACCATCTCATTTGGACCTCTGTAGCTCAAGTTATGATCACTTTAGTACCGAGAGGTCAAGATTGGAAGCTTTACAAATCCTTCATTTCTTGAATTCTCCCATTTTTGTATGCTTTCCGCCCACTTCTTTAATCCATACTTGCCTTGTAAGCCTGAAATTACTCAACAAACACATCAAGGCATCAGATAGAATTAAAGTGAATAAAATTTAGCAATTATAAAGCTTAAAAAGCATGTTTTCAATTTCAAGCATAATTTAGGGAGAAATTATAAAACTATACTATTTCAATAGATAAATGCAAGAAAAGTTGATGAAATCCAGCCAAATAGAGAAAATAAACACCATAAAATATGGATTCATCACATCTCCACACTTAAACAATAGCATGTCCCCATGCTATACCAAAGGAAGAGAAGATGGGGAATCAACAATTATTCAATGTAACTATCTATATGTATTTAATTAGTCCAAATAAGTCCATTTCCAAGAAAGCATCTATAAACAACCAAGGGCTAAAGTAATCATAACCAAATTACATTCACAATTGAATTTGAGTCATATAAAGGAATTTAAGCAAACTCGCAAGATAAGCAATAATCATAGGTGAAAATATGGAATTGAGTAATTGAACCCTCACCGGATATGTGTATGTACTCTAGTTACTCAAGTGTTTAGGGTCAATTCTCTCAATTCTCCTCTATTCATGTTACATGAGTATGCACCACAAATTTTCAAGATTTTTCAACAAGAATTAAAACACACATTTTCATTAACCAATGTTTCCTATCTTTTCCCACACTTAGTTGACACACACACTCACTATCTTAAGCTAACCAAAGATTCAAATACGACAATTAATTGTTTTTCGCTTAAACGTAGTGATGTGGTAATATAAAGAACAAAAGGGGATTATAAAGGTTTAAAGTGGTAAGCAAAGGTAAATAAAATGGTAGGTTATTTGGGTTAAGTGAGCTATAAAGAAGTGATGGCCTCAATCACATAAATGTATAAACAAACACTAAATAATGGATATATAGACTTAAACAAACCAAAGATTGTAATCATAGAGAAGAGCAACACACAAGAATGAGATAAGTGGTTAAATGATGTAACCACACAATAAGGCTCAAAAACTCACAAGTTGTATGTTCTTTTCAACTCAAAAACCATATTCCACAATGTATAAATCATGCAAGTTTCAATGAAAATTTTAAACTCAATTCAATTTGAATTTCAATGCCCTATATAAAAAGTAAGTTTCTTGAAAATTTCATTAAATTGACTAACATTTATTCTATATATGTATATAGTGTGATTGGATGGAAAATGTCAAAAATCCTAAGTTTAATTCCCAATTTCAATCAAACCAAAATAGCAAGTATATAGAAAATCAAACTAGGTGCAATCATCGCATCATCCAAATCACAATCACAACTAAAAGCTAAAAAAGGAAATCTAAAAACATGCTTTACTATAATATAATACTAGGTTATATACAAGCAAAATTGAAAAGTACAATAAACTAAGTAAAAAGTTCTTCAAAAGGATAAAATATATACAAAGTACCAAAAAAAATTAAAAAGAAACTACACTAAAAGTGTTCGGAAATGAAGATTGTCACCCAAAATACGCTACTGAAGTTGGACAATCTCTCCACACTTAAAATGTAGCACCGTCCTCAGTGCTCACGACCATGCAGAGTGGAAGGAGTCGTCACTGGGTCACCATACAAAAGTGGCTGCAAGAGTGATGTTGGTGCTGAAAACGAAACAGCTAAGTTACAAAACAGCATATGAAGTGAACATATAATAAAAATTTGAATGGAAGTATACATGAGAATCAAATTAAATCAAACACAAACAACTTCCAATCAAATTCAGGATATGGGGAAAGCTAACTTGCTTGTTTATCAAAGAATAAAAGAAGGAAGGATCATTGTTATCTTGCACAAAAAGAAAGAAAACAGTTAAAAGTTACAAGTTAATGTTAGTTGAAAAGTTAAAAGAAAGTTAAAAGTTAAAAGTTATGTTAGTAAAAAGGAAAATGGTTAATTGAAAGTGAAAAGAAAAGTTAGATGAAAAAGACAAGCAAAGTTAAAAGTTAGGCAAAGAAAAAGAAAAATTAGTTGAAAAGGAAACAAATGTAGAAAATCAAGTGAAAAAGAGGAAAAAAAATTAGTTAAAGAAATGAAAACAAGCAAAAATTCAAAAGTTAGGTGCATAGTCAAAAGTTCCTTAATTCCAAAAAGTTTCTAAAGTTTCAAAACAAGCAAGTTTGTATTCACGTCTCAAAAATTCAAGATGCCAAAACAAGTGATGAACATGTATGTGTAGAGCACATAATCAAGTAAATATCAATCACAAGTAATTTTCATGAATTAAAAGAATTTAGTGTCGACAAAGTTAAAACATTGAGAAACAAGTAAGCCAAAGAATATTCAAACACCAAATTTCAATGAGGCATGAAGGTCACAAGGTTGAGACAAGAATTGAAAAGTTTATGCTCTATGTGACTTAAGGTAATTTAGGCAAAGAGAAAAGGAATCAACTTAGTCACACAGGTAAAAGGAAATCTTCAACCTAGTGAGAGCATGCAAAAGAGGCTTTTCCTTTAAAAGAATTTTAAGTTTGTGGTCAATTTGAAACTCAATTAAGGCATATTCAATGCTCAAGAAGAACACACAATTTTAAACAAGAAAAGAAGTTAAAGAATTGACCAAAACTTGTAATGAAGTTCTTGAGGAATTTTCCAAAACCATTTACCAAACAAGATTCTTTTTGAGACAACAATCTGTCAAATAGAATCTTGTTGCACCAAATAAGACGATGTCATTTAATGAAACAAGGTTAGGAAAAATCTTGCAGCATTTCAGCAGTAAATTGGGCTATTTTCCAATTTCAATCAATCAATTCAAACTTCCTATGAATTCATTGACAATTAAAAACATAAAAACCATATATGTAACCATAGGAAGTAAGCAAATGAGCCAACATACAATAGTAAAACAGCTATGAGCAATTCAGCCAAAACAAATAAGCAATGAATCCAAACAAACAGCCAAGGAGCACTCAATAGCCCAGCATACAGCACCAAACAGTAGTAAGGAACAATAGTAATTGATTCAGTCAGCATTCCTATCATTGAATTCAGCAATCAATTACAAGTAATAAAAACTCAAACAATTACACATAGCTCAATCTAAGAATGAAGTTCAATTTAAAATAAGGACTCAGCAGCAATGAGCAATTAATGGCCCAAGATACAGCCTCAAAATAGCAATAATGAATAATCCAGCAACAATAACAACTCGAATTCAGAAATTTATCAAAATTAGCATCACTACAACAGTCATATCCAGGAATTGTACATTTCAAAAACCAGCCACCAAGAAGAAAAAATAATAATTAACAACTGGGCAGCATTCTGTTCTTTGAATTTAACAACCAATCACAAGCAGCATGAGTTTAAACAATTAAGCATCACTGAATCAAACAATGAAGTTCAAATTGAAACAGGAACTCAGCAGCAATCACGATTGAAATTTATAACAGCCTTCAGCAAGAGTAGAGCAGCAATAAGACTATGCAGCAGCATGAACAAATCAACTCAGCTCAGGGCAAATCAATGAAAGAACAATATTCCAAGCAGCATTATTAATCAAAACAAACCTAAATCCACTATCCAGTTCAGATTCTCTAACAATCTAAGCAACTAACATGCATTTCTAACTAAATTAAGCTAAATAAAATTAACTAGCAGTAAACTATTGACTGAAATAGAACTCAATTAAAGAAAAACATGAACCTGGGAAGTAGAAAATTGGAGGAAGGAAGGGAAGGGGGAAGAAGAAGGTTAATGATGGTGAGTGAACGGCTAGAGCAACTCAGCTGGCCTGGTAGTGGAGCTGCTCTTGTGGCAGCAGCGGAGGAGGGGCGCAGCTAAGAAACAGGGGAAGACGGAGGGTTAGAATTGGCACGGCGGAAGCAGGGCAGCGGCAGCGGCGATCACGGTTGCTGGCACGGCGAAGAGGAGGGTCAGGACGCTGGACAGGACGCGGTGGCAAAGGTTGGGTAACAGGGCTGAGAAGGTAGCTGTGGTTTCTGGGCTCCGCGGAGGTAAGAAGAGGGGAAGAAGAAAAGAAAGGGGCGCGGCGGTGTGGGTTGTGGTTCGAGGCTGAAACGGAAGGCGACGGTGGTGCTGGGCTCACGGAGCTGCTGGCGGAGAAGGGTGTGAATGGGAAATGGGGAAGGGGAAGAGAAGAAGAGGTGTGGTCGAGACAGGGAGAGAGGAAGAAGAGAGGGGAAAAGGCGTGGCGGCTGCGGCGGTCGCCGGCGGTTGTGATGGTTGGTGGTTCGACGCTGGTGATTCTGGTGGTTGGAGAAGTTGAAACGGATAAAAGGAGGCTTATGGTGGCTCAGAGAATAGGAAAAGAGAAGCGAAGGAAGAGTAGGGGATGCAGAGGCACCAACTGTGCGGGTGCTCCCAGCAGAAGGGGATGAATTGGGAGTGCGTATGCATCAACTTTTATGCGTACGCACGGACAGGAAAATGGCAATAATGTGTATGCATATGCTGTGCGAAGGCTGTGAGCAGAGGGCGTGTATGAGAGTGTGCGTACGCACCAAGTGTGTGCGTACGCACAAAGTGAATTTTTTTTTTCAAAACAGAATTTCACCCAACATTCTAATATGCATATAAACAAGAAATTAATAAAAATATGCAACTATTTACCTTAAACATTAAAATTAATCCCAAATTTCATCTTTCAAATCAAAATCATAGACTATTCAAAGAACTTGTAATATTCACAAATAAAAATCTATCCAAATTCAACCATCCAAAAACTAATTAAAAATTTTAAACATGCAATTTAAGTCAAAAACACAATTTAAACAAGATTACTAACTATTCACATATGCATTTTAAAACAAAAATTTATTAAAGTAACCTAACAACTAAGAGACATATTTACAAACAAAAACAAGCAACCAATCAAAAACAAACTATTCACATATTCACATATTAACAATAACCAACAATGTAACACCATTGCAAATTCCCCGGCAACGATGCCAAAAACTTGATGTGAGAATTTATGTTGATCTAGAATTTCACAAAAATAGAATTGGCATTGCAAGCATAGTCTAGACCAACAATTAACTCTCAATCAAAGTTTAAATCAAAGATGTCACAATTCACAAAATAACCGGGAGTTTTAAATCCTGAGTCGTCTTCCCTAGGAATTGCAATGAAATATTCAATTATTGGGTATGAGGGATTGAGGGTTGTGATTGCAAGGAGCAAGAAATTAAAATGCAAGGAAGTAAATAAGCAATGCAAGGAATTAAACTCAAAGCAAATAAATCAAAAATGGAATTCAAGTGGCAAAAAGGACTCTTGGCAAGAATTGGGGAATTGTGGATTCTTATCATAATCATAGACTACAAACATGATAATTGCTAAGAATTAATCCCAATTAGTCTATCCTAACATCGAGAATAAGTCAAAAGGGCATAATTGATCTCAATCCACAAGTCCTAGTCAACTCACTAATTAACTTAGTGAAAGACTAGCGTTAGTGGAAACCAAACCAACAAACAATCCTAATCACAATATCGAATGGACATCTATGATTCAAGGTCACCTAATTATCTAATTCCAAGCCAAGAGTATACAAAACTATACATAAACTAGAAGAGACATTTTATCAAACACCTAGCAACCATAAAAGGGAAAATATCAAAAATTGCAATAAAAATAAATTCGTAACTACCAAAAGCAAGAAAATCATAACATAACTAAAGAAAGTAATAAATGAACATAAAACATAAATTGCATTAATTAAAAGTAAAATTGACAAGTGTGTTCAAAGAACTAAAGTGGCATGAAGGCAAAATTTACAAAGGAAACTAAGAGATGATCAAGATAAGAGAGCAAGAAACATAATTGAAACTACATTAAAATAAGAATTAAATGCAGAAATTAAAGAGAAATTAAGCTAAAAGCCCTAATTCTAGAGAGAAGGGGGAGCTTCTCTCTCTAGAAAACTAACTAAAACATGTAAAAACATAAACCTAAGTGCTCCCCCCTTCATCCCTCTTCAATTTGGCTTGAAATAGCTTCAGAAATGAGTTAGATTGGGTTTTGGGGGCCCAGAAATCGCCCCCAGCGATTTGCAATTAATGAGCTCACGTGCCTGGACTTGTGCGTACGCACAGGTGTGTGCGTACGCACACCTGCTGTTTTCTGACTTGTGTGTATGCACAAGTTTTGTGTATGCACACTTAGAATTATGTCTAATATAACAAATTGTATATCATTTTGAAGCCCTGGACGTTAGCTTTCCAATGTCGCTGGAACCGCCTCATTTGGACCTCTATAGCTCAAGTTATGGTCACTTTAGTACCGAGAGGTCAGGACTGGTAGCTTTACAAATCCTTCATTTCTTGAATTCTCCCATTTTGCATGTTTTCCTTCCACTTCTTCAATCCATATTTGCCTTGTAAGCCTGAAATTACTCAACAAACACATCAAGGCATCAAATGGAATTAAAGTGAATAAAATTTAGCAATTGTAAAGCTTAAAAACCATGTTTTCACTTTCAAGCACAATTTAGGGAAAAATTATGAAACTATGCTATTTCAATGGATAAATGCAAGAAAAGTTGATGAAATCCACCCAAATAGAATAAATAAACACCATAAAATATGGATTCATCAAGCCCCAATGCAACGATGACACTCCATTGTGCCCTAACTCCTCCTCCTTCATTGTGCCTCGCCCTCACCGCGATGACGACACTCCATGAAGAACGTCGTTGCGCTCGCAATGCCACCGTCGGCAATCTCTCTTCCGGCACCCCTAACCCTCTTTCTACAGTGAGTCTCTCTGACGGTAACTCCCTCCGCTCACCCGCCGTGGATGCTCCCGTTTGCCGCCACTCCCTTCCGTCGCAGCAAACCCTAGCCCCCTAACCCCTTCCACGCCGCTCCCTTCCTGCTTCTTGCTTCTTTGTAAGTCCTCTTCTTGTTCCTTTCTTTTATTTCTTTTCCTATTTCACCTGGTTGCTCAGCAAATCTGATGGCTACATTGTGATGAAGCCCGATGATGAGCGGATAATTTATACGCTTTTTGGCGTTGTTTTTAGTATGTTTTTAGTAGAATCTAGTTACTTTTAGGGATGCTTTCATTAGTTTTTATGTTAAATTCACATTTTTGGACTTTACTATGAGTTTGTGTGTTTTTCTATGATTTCAGGTATTTT
Source organism: Arachis ipaensis (assembly GCF_000816755.2). Lineage (NCBI taxonomy): Eukaryota > Viridiplantae > Streptophyta > Magnoliopsida > Fabales > Fabaceae > Arachis > Arachis ipaensis. The sequence continues at coordinate 64,437,743 of NC_029790.2, read as the reverse complement.
CTGGCTGAAATTGAGGGACTTGAGCAAAAATCAGATTCAGAGGTTGAAGAAGGACTGCTGATGTTGTTGGATTCTGACCTCCCTGCACTCAAAATGGATTTTCTGGAGCTACAGAACTCAAAATGGCGCTCTTCCAATTGCATTGGAAATTAGACATCCTGGGCTTTCCATCAATATATAATAGTCCATACTTTGCCCAAGTTTAGACGACGCAAACTGGCGTTTAACGCCAGCTCTCTGCCCAATTCTGGCGTCCAGCGCCAGAAACAAGTTGCAAAGTGGAGTTCAACGCCCAAACTGGCACAAAAGCTGGCGTTCAACTCCAAAAATGACCTCTCCACGTGTAGACTTCAAGCTCAGCCCAAGAACACACCAAGTGGGCCCCGGAATTGGATTTATGCATCAATTACTTACTTCTGTGAACCCTAGTGACTAGTTTATTATAAATAGAACTTTTTATCATTGTATTCGCAGTCTTGGTTACTCTGGTTCCCCTCTGGGGCCGAGACCAATGAACTCCATTATCACTTATGTATTTTCAACGGTAGAGTTTCTGCACTCCATAGACTAAGGTGTGGAGCTCTGCTGTTCCTCAAGGATTAATGCAAAGTACTACTGTTTTCTATTCAATTCAACTTATTCAGTTTCTAAGATATTCATTCGCACTTCAACCTAAATGTGATGAACGTGACAATCATCATCATTCCCTATGAATGCGTGCCTGACAACCACTTCCGTTCTACATTAGATTGAATGAGTATCTCTTAGATCTCTTAATCAGAATCTTCGTGGTATAAGCTAGATTGATGGCGGCATTCATGAGAGTCCGGAAAGTCTAAACATTGTCCGTGGTATTCCGAGTAGGACTCTGGGATTGAATGACTGTGACGAACTCCAAACTCGCGAGTCCTGGGCGTAGTGACAGACGCAAAAGGATAGTAAATTCTATTCCAGTATGATCGAGAACCTCCAAGATGATTAGCCATGCAGTGACAGCGCATCGGACCATTTTCACAGAGAGGAATAGGATGCAACCAACGACAAGGGTGATGCCTCCAGACGATTAGCCGTGCTGTGACAGAGCATTTGGACCATTTTCCCGAGAGGATTGAAAGTAGCCATTGGCACCGGTGACATCCTTACACAAAGCCAGCCATAGAAAGGAGTAAGACTAATTGGATGAAGACAGTAGGAAAGCAGGGGTTCAGAGGAATGAATGCATCTCCATACGCTTATCTGAAATTCTCACCAATGATTTACATAAGTATTTCTATCCTATTTTATGTTTTATTTATCTTTTAATTATCAAATCTCCATAACTATCTGAATCCGCCTGATTGAGATTTACAAGGTGACCATAGCTTACTTCATACCAACAATCTCCGTGGGACAGACCCTTACTCACGTAAGGTTTATTACTTGGACGACCCAGTGCACTTGCTGGTTAGTTATGCGAAGTTGTGAAGATATGTTTAGACCATGGTTCTGTGCATCCGTTTTTGGAGCCATCGCCAGGGAATCAATTTCGAACAATAATTCACAACCTGAGTAACAATTTCGCATACCACCCGGGACGACGAAGACCAGTGATGAGGGTGTTTTTGCCGCATTTATCATGTCGCTCGCCAGTCCCTCACTGGTTCGTAATTTTATCTTTCATTCTCTCTGTCTCATTTCATATACTTCGTCTTTGCATGTGATTTTTATTCATTTCCTTAGTGTGTGATTTTTGTCTCCTCGTTCGGAATCAGTGTTTTTTTTTTTAATGATTCAAGGGAAGCTTTGTTGAATTGATTAATCGGTTTAAGTGTTGTCATGTTGAGCTGGTAAAGCAAGTTGCAAAGAAAAAAGATTATTCCTTTTTTTGTATTAAAGCACACTGTAATTTGAATATTTGGGGTTTCATGATTCGGGTTTTTATTTGCATGTCTGCTTTGTTTGAAGATTGATGACATGTTCATGCTTCGAATTTGATGATGTCGTTTTCCTTGTCATGATTTGTGAGATCAATTTTGGATCATATGAGATTGCATTCTTGTAAGGGTTCTTCCTTGGGTTTTGGTTCATTGCGCATGATCTTCAGCTGCTAAACAAAAAATTGTCCTTATTTTTGGACCAAGCCTCTAATTATCTTGTCTAAAAACCATTATAAGGATTTTATGATTGACTTTGCTTTTTACTTTGTTTGCGACTTACTAAAGAAATGTATTTTGTATTTAAGCCCGGGACAAGAAGTATAGGCAAGCTATTACTGCCGCTGGCTTTGGTAATTTTCTCTTACTGGCTCACTATATCTTCATTTTGGTTATTTTAAATTGGTTTCTGTGATGGTAGTGACTATAGGTGCATTTGAGCTATCGTGTCCTATGTTCATGTGTTGCAACATATGAATAATGTAAAACTATTAAACTAATCAGGTGATCACATTGAAGTATGCTTCATTTTGCTTCTGATCAATAATAATTTTTCAATGTACAAGGAATCTAACTCATATCTTTATTTTTATTTTAGCTATAACAATATACAATACTCTTGTTACTTCTAATTAATTACCATTTGTAAATTAGAATCTATATCCATAGTTTGTTTCACATATCAAAAAGGACATTATGACCTTTATATATATTAAATTCACCAACTTCTTTGATGTGCCTTCTTTGGTGTCTTCTCGTTGATGAGTATTATGGATATTCTAATCTGTTTATTGGGCATCACATACCACTGTACCAGTAAATTTGAACATGAAGCATTTGCAATTTCAACTAGTAACTTTGAGGATTTGAAGAGTGTATTGAGTTTGCAGTTGTAAAGGCCTCTGATTATTATTTTCTATTCACTCATAATGGTTGCACCTTCAAGTTAGTTTTCATACTCTGCATATATGAGCACAATTTACAATTAAATTGTTGCTAAAATTATTTAAAATTACTTATATATTTGAATACTGTTTCATTTTTGTCAATTTAGAAGCAGCTATTTATTGTCAAGACCATTGTTATCATCACCAAACATGAGTTCATGGTCCTATGTTTTCAGTGTGTTTTGGTTTATTTGACTGAATCTTAGTAGAAATGAAGCAGGAATGCACCATTTGGATGTTGCATAAGTTCTTGCACGAATTCTAAAATTAACTTCCAAAATTTAATCCTTGGTTTAAGATTCTATTCCTTATAAACATACTTCTCTGAGTTCTCTCGTCTTTCTTTTATTTCTTTCTCATGGGTTAATCCATTTCCTTCCTGTATAATATAGTTGATCACTTACAAGGATTTATTATATGTGTCATGCATAAGGCTTTCAAGTTTATATGTTGCAATTTACTTTGGATAAATAGTAACAAATTCTTGTTTCTCAAATTCAGGGAGCAATCTCACAAATTCGATTTCTTCAAAGCTCTACCATTTGCACCACAAGACTCCAAGAAACTTGTTAATTTTCGCTATGTCTGCTGATGGTATTACCTCTTTTTTCTTTCTCCTTCTCTGTTTTCTGAATTTCGTAAAGACTTTGGGAATTGACGCTACTAGAGTGAATGAGAAGAGATTATTCGTCATTATTATTATTCATGAATTCTCAATTGCAGAATTTCAGTTTCCATACTCTCTTTTTCTCTCTTTTCAACTTCTCCCCCACCTTATTGCATATATAAGTAGGGTGGGCATGGTTTGGATTTTTAAAAATCCAAACTGGATCCACTTCAAAACCAGTTTTGTGGTCCATAAAACCAAACCGAAACTGGATTGAAGAGAGAAACCGGTTTAAAAAAATAAAAAACCGGTTGTAGAATTTAAATTCAGTTTTATTTACAAACCAGTTTTAAATTTGATTTTTTAATATCCAAATCTAAAATCTTCTTTTTTTTTTTTTCAAAATCCAGTTCTAAATCCAGATTTTTTAACCAAAAATCCAGTTTTTTTAAACTAATTTGTGAAAATTTAATTTTAAAACCTGTTTTTTCATCCAAAAATCCAGTTTTTAAAAATCCAATTTCCGAACCAGATTTTTTAACAAAAAATCCACTTTTAATTTTCTTACATGGGTGTTTTGTTATTTTGCTTTCATCTGTTTTTGCAGGTTACTAAATTAAATTATAAGAGACCAGCCAATGTACTTTTGAACATCAACAAAATCCAACTTATTTTGTTTGTATTACTGGGAGCACAACTTAAACAGTACATTGATGCTACACTAGATCAGGCCTTAAAAATTAAAATTGACTATGATCTTATTAGAATCCCTGAATTTGAGTATCACTTTTATTATGCTGTTGAGGTTCCATTTGTTGCCATTCCTTGCTATATGCTTTTAATTGAGTGGAATAGATTATACAACACAAGTCTATTAATTATAAATCTAAGAATATTAGGTTAGGTGAAACCTTGGAGGCAGGTTTCAATAAAGTAGAACGTTGTATTTATTAAACTTGTTAAACTTTCATGCTTATATCACTTTCAACTAGTTACTTCATCTATTATAATTAATTACGATCATCTGTATTGACAGGAACATACGCACTATATGATAAAAACTTATTTAAAAAAAAAAATAAGAGCATTATGCCGGAGAAGAATATATCTCTAATAATTAAGCATTATTCTCCGATTCATGAAGAAATATAATCATTCTAATTACTAAAAATCATCATGGTTAGTGGGATGAATCAGAATACCTGTCAACATTGGCATGCAACAAGTTTAAAGTTTAATTAATTAATGATGTATTATTACTTATAAAATGTTATGCTTTAATTTAGTTGTAAGTGGTCCAGAAACATTGGAGACAAAAGGGAGCAATATAAGGCATATGAGTGGTTGTGGCTTATCCCTATTCACTCATTTATTTATATGCTTATATATCGTTCCATGTGAATTAATACTAATTGATACTTTTTTTAACTAAAAGCCTAATAAATTCCTGAATCCACTACGAGAAAAAGTAATATTTGTAACAAAAAAAATTGTTACAAAAAATCGAAATTTGGAAACAAAAGAATTTTGTAATAAAAAAGGGGGCCGTTGCAGTATGTCCCGTTACAAAAAGTTTTTGTAACCAAAAATGGAACTGTTACAATTTAAAGTGATATTTTGTAACAAATTTTTCTTATACAAAAAACCAGAAGTCATTACAAAAGTGGTAACAAATTTTGATCTTCAAGATATTTTTTATGACAATCTATTTTTTCCTATCATAAAATTTTGTTACAAAATGTAACTTTATTTTGTAACGTTTTTTTTTTCTTTAGTTACAAAAGCAAAATAATTATTTTGTAACAATTTTTTTAATACAAATTACATGCATAATATAAATATACTGAAATTAATTACTACAAAATGAGATATTTTATTAAATTCAAAATATTGATACACAAATTTCTCTTGAAAAGTAATAAAACATGTTACAAACAATAAAAAATACTACAAACCTATAACTATGTTACATCAAGTTAGGCTATAAACCAATCCCAATGACAAATCCTAAGAAGCATATTTCCAATTAGTAACTCTCCTACATTGACAATAACAATTAACAAAATAAATAAATGAATAAAAAAGAGAAATCAGGAAGCCATTATTGGCAATAACAATTACAATTAACAAAACTTAAATTAACAAAATTATCAACATATTTTCAATCAGTAAGTCTCATGCAAATCTCACATCAATTGGTTAGCATAGCACATACTAAAATATAAGACAAATTATATGTCAATGTTATAATAAACCTGTTATAAGTCGCTTCTTTTGTCCCTCTGAGATGCTCTTGAGCATTTCATTGCCTACCAATGTGTCTCCACATATGTCCAAACCTAATATCATTGTGAAAAATATCTTAACACTTAGGAGTTTGGAAGACTTATAAAAATATCAATATGATGTAAGTTGTAATGAAACGAGATACTAGTAGCTAGAGCCTACTAATCTCTATTTTTACATTTTTATCAACTCAACAAATATTAAACTATTTCGCAATTTGCTTAATGAATACCTTTATGATGTACTCTACCACAAGATCTGTTTCCTGTCCTCCAAAAGCTATTGACTACAAAAGAAAATAGATTAGATTATTAGTTTGTGTAATAAGCTTTCATACGGGAAAAACAGAGGAGAAAATACTTCCTGAAAAAGAGAAGGAAAAAAAATAATTAATGAAGAGCATACCTTCATGAAGATATCAAGATCAACATCTGGTTTTATTCCAGGACTCTTTTCTCTCTTAGCAAGCTCTAGCAGCATATCTGTTAACGCTCAATACTTTAGAACTTAGAATCGTAAGTATTTTCTAATGAACCGAATATAAAAAACAACTACTCAATGTAACTTGTTTATCATAACACATTACCAATAAAACTGATGGCTGAAAGTAATCTAGTAAGATGGCTAAATGGTTTTTGCTCATCAACTTATTCAAATATTGAAGAGACTGTAAACCTTTAATTGTAGTTGGAATGGTTCCACTTAAATCATTCCGGTACACACTTAGCGTGTACAGATTGGTTAAGTTTCCAATTTTCAAAGGGATTTCACCATCAATACTGTAAGCATTAGCATCAAATACTTTCAAATTGGACATATTTCCAATTGACTTGGGAAGCTTTGCATGGAATGGATTTCCTGATTTGTAAAGATCACAAAAGGAAGAAGGATATATTAATTCAAGAGTGGAAGAATGAGTGGTTAAATATTCTATCGTAAATCAAGCTGCTGAAGATTTCTTAAATTCCCAATAGTATTTGGGATAACTCCATTGAATTTATTTAACTTCAAGTCCATGTAGTTAAGCTTTGTAGCATTGGATATGCTACTTTTAAGTTTGTTTCCATACAAGTTTAGTTATTCCATGTTTTCAAGGCTGATATGTGATGGAAGAGAACTGGAGAGAGAATTATTTATCGTTTCATTTCAAAACTCAGATTTTCAACAAGTAGTTTAGTGTTTCAAAATTCAACCCTTTTAGTACCTCTCAAAATCAAATCTCAAAGCAATCACCAATCAATTCCGCCACCATTACAATATATTTACTAACCAGCTCAACAGTAATCAACCAATACAATCCATCAAATTCAGCATTCACAACAATTATTTGTCAAACAATTCTCAATCCACATAATCAATCAAACACTAAATCAGTAATTCCAAATCTCAATCTCAACCATTCCAATCACAATTTCAGCTACAATTCAATATTCACATAATTAATCAATTACTCACAGCTACTAAAATAGAACAAGGGTGAAAGGGGTTATGGTAATAGCAGAACGGAGCAGCTGCAATCCCGAACTGACTCGGCAGCAGCTCCAATAGCGGCCAGAAGCCCCGATTGTTCAACAGCAACCTTAATTTTGACGTGCAAACACTGGAACTCAGCCCTACAGTACCAACATCTGAATATCTTTAATAAACTTTAACAGAGCACTATTTTTCTAAATTTAATTTTCGAGGGTTCTGGACGAAGAACACTTACCGCACTCAGGAAAAACGCTAGCACAGAGCAACGGCATCTCCAACAGTAACTCCCAGCGGCGATTCCGCGGATGGAGATTGGGCACCGCAATGCGAGTAGCACCGCCTTCTCTTTCCATCTTCCTCCTTCCGCGCGTCTACTCCTTGCACGCGTTCTTGTTGGCGGCAGTGAAGAGAGATGCGACGGCAGTGGAAGCTGGCGTCGCGGACAGGAGCAGCAGTGGCGACGCATGAACGTCGATGAGGGTGGCTGATACAACGCTCGCTCTTTCACCCGCGGGCTCTTTCTCTCCGCGACTCTGCTTCGATGGCGGCTACCAGAAGCTCCGGTCTTCCCCCGCGACGGCAATGATGGCGATCCGAGATGAGGGCGACGGCGGCGGCGACAGCAAGACGCGAGGCGACTTCTCTCTCTCCTTTTAGTCGCGGCCTCTCTCTCTCTCTCCTTTCAGCTATCCCCTTTCTTTCTCCCTCTTCTTCTCAGCTTTTTCCCTTCCTTTCGTATATTTTGTGACAAATAATTAACTTGTTACAAACAATATTGAATTTTGTGACAAATTAATTTTTTGTTACAAAACAATTGGAGTTTTTGAAACAAAAAACAGAATATGTTATAAAATATTTTGAATTCTTGCAACTTGTTTTTTTTTGTTACAAAATATTACAATATTTTGTAACAAAACACCATCTCGTTACAAAAACTAACATAATTTGTAACAAAATAAAATAGGTTGTTACAAAATATTATCATATTTTGCAACAACTTGTAATATTGTTACAAAACATTATTCTTTTGTAACAATCACATATTATTATTACAAAATACTATTTTTTTTTGTAACAATTTTAAATTTGATACAAATTTTTTGTTACAAATGTTCCATTTTCTTGTAGTGATCATACATTATACTATATATGCATTAGTCAATATAATCAACGCATATTTTTTTTTTATTTTAGTATTTACTTAAGTCTAAGTCTATTTTTGTTCAGGCTTTTGATACTTATCTATCCACTACTACTACCACTTCTTTTATTCTGCTGCTCCTGTGGTACTGCTTTACTGTTGTTGTGGTATTAATTATCTACTGTCAACTACTATTTGCTGCCACTGCTACCTCTCTAATTCTGCTTCTGCTGCGCTACTACTTTGGTGTTGTTGTGGTACGAATTAAGACAGTATTTAAGATTGGTTCATGCGAATTTAAATATATCTATTAATTTGTTATTAATGTTATGCGTACAACTTAAGTGCTTTCCTGAGTCACTCACTTCAGGACCTTCTTTAAGAATCGCTAAAATTTAATTTTCTTTGCTATTTTATGTCCAACGCCTTCAAAGTATTTTGGAGACTTGGAAAATGTTGTCTCTTAGTTAATTAGGAAGCTAGACTCGTAGTTAGTGGGACTAGCAGTAAGGACTTTAAACTAGAAATTTAGCTATCTATTTGAAATATATAGGTTTTTGATGGATGTGTCTAAGGATTGGATGGATACACCGCGTCATAAAAAAGAATATCAACTTGGTAGAAAAATTTTTACACTTTACTTTTTCATCACCAGGAGTTCCTCAAGGGAAAGAAATTCAATGCCCATGTGCAAAGTGTTGTAATAGACTTTGGTTAAGGAGAGATGTCGTGTATGACCATCTAATATGCAATGGATTCGTAAAAGGTTATAGGCGGTGGTTTAATCATGGAGAACCACTTGTTGCTATGGATGTTGACAGTGACACAGACGAGGAATATAACTGCAATGATAACATTGATGTGTTGTTATGTGATAGATTCAGAGATACTACACAAGTTGATGGACAAAACATGGGGCCTAACGAAGGTGCAAAATAATTTTATAAACTGGTAGACGAGGCAAGCCAAGAACTATATCCTGGATGTAAAGGATTCACAGGATTATCCTTTACCATCCGTCTTTACTTGTTAAAATTCTTGCATGGTTGGAGTAATGCGTCATTCACTTCGCTCTTAGAATTATTGAAAGAAGGAATGCACCCAATCATCGCTGCTGTTTCCCATCCCGCCGTTGATGCTGCCGCCACTGCCACAACCATCCTTGAGCTGTTGCGTTGTTGTTGACCTATTGAACCACCACCCGAGTTACTGTTGGCTTGCCACTGTTGTTTGTTGGGTTTAAGATTGCTGCTGCTGTTCTTGCTCTGCTCAGCCTCTACTTCAGGTTTCGTAGTTACCGGAGCCCTCCACCACTAGGAAATAATATTGGAGCTGCCTAGAACCACTTTCGTTGCTGCCGAGGAAACAAAACGAGTGTTGGAACTGGTAACAGAGCTGCTGTGTTTGGCGATTTTTATGATTTTCGACATCGAGGTAGGGGATTTTATTTTTAAAGGTAAAGGTTTTTAATTTAGAATGCCTACAAGGTTAATTGGATAATTGCAAATAGTTAACTGGTTAAAAATTGATTAATTGATGTGAATTGCTTGACATGTATTTGAGAAAAGTTAGCTATTGTGATTATTGTGAATTATGAATTAGAATTGGATGCGGTTGTGATGTCTCTAAATTATAAGTGAAATTAGATGCGGTTATGAATTGTATTTTGAATTACTGATTTTTGTGATAAGTTGGCTGAGATTCTGATCTTGAATGAATTATTTTGAATTGTTTGATATTAAATTGGAATTTTTATATATTGGAATGGCTGTGAAGTGGACTTGTGACGGGTTGGAATTAGTTGAAATGGGGCTGTAAATGAGAATTTATTTAATGCTACTTATTAAACAGAAAACAATGTTGAGCTAATTATTGAAAATCTGACTTTTGATAATTGATGAATGGCATAAAATTTATGGCTGTTATTGTGACTGTTTTTGTTGCTGTGAGTGATTGATTAATTGATAAGATTAATTCTGGCTGAGTTGTGGCTGTATTCTGATTATTGAGAATAAGTGCTTGTTGATGTTTTTTGTTATCTGTTGTAATGGAACGGCTGTGATACTGACTACGACTGATTGGAATTGGCTTTGATGGTTGTTAATGTTGATTCTGGATTAATTAGAGTTAAGTTTGAGAACTGTTAAAAGATTGAAGTTTGATTACCAAATCATTTTCTTCAAGTTTGACTTTTAAAACAAGATAGTAACTTTGCTAAAGGCTAAATGACATTAATTAGAATTATGAAAGGCTAATTTTTGGGATTACTAGTTGATTGAGTTTAATTTTTAAAGGATCATATGATATGTGAAAAATAAATATGAATCGATGAGATTGGAGTTGGATTGATGGATTAGTGGGAATTGTGGAGTATAATTGATTTGTTAATTATTATGAATTGTAAATGTCTGATTGATTGAGAATTGTCTGTTTGAAAATTGTTGAGAAAAGGGTTGGTGATTTATGGAGAAAGAGGGAACCCGTAAGGGTGGCTAAGTCCGAGTTTTAGGGGAGGTGCTGCCGAAATTTTATAAAATCTGTTTTATTTGAAAAGTTATTTTAGAAGATTTGGATTTGGAAAATGATATAATTTAAGTTTTATTTAGTTAAGAAAAGAATTATTCTATTTTAAATTCGATTTACCAAGGAAAGGTTTATATTTCAAAATTAAATTATTTAAGAAAGAAACTATGTTTTGAGATTGATTCAATATGAAAAGAATTATGTTTTGGGCTTGAAATAAAGGATTACTTTTTAGAATTTTGATGAATTTATAGTATTTGAATTTGAATAGTAAAGAGAGATGACTTTTGAGTCTTTGGGAAGTTAGTAAACTTGGAACAGAGTTTTATTTTATTACTTCTAATGAGAGGTTATGTTTTAAAAAGTGTTTAATGAATTTAGAATAAATGATTTTCTGGAGTCTTTTGATAGAAAACTAAACTGAAAAATAGTTTTAAAGTTGGCTTGACTCATGATTGCCAAAGCAGAGATTATGAATTGAATTGATGATTAAGATTTTTATGAATGAATGCTTGAGAAAGTTAAGAAAGGTTTAAGAAAATGTGTTAATGATTCAAAGGGAAAAAAGAATGGAGAATTGAAATATGGAATGTTGAGATTTAGAAAGAATAATAAAAAAATGATAAAAGGCGGGAAAACCCCACGAACTATTAGTTGTTTAACTACGGGGAAAATCCATGAATTGATAATTTGTTAAATTCGGGAAGTACCCACGAACTGAATGATCATTGATCTCGGGGAAACCTATAAATTGTTATTTGTTTTAAATGCAGGGAAAACCCACGAATTGATAATCATTGATTACGGGAATAATCCATTAACTGTTATAAGTTGATATCGGGTATATCCCACGTACTGAGGATCATTGCATTGTTGTGTATTGATCTCGAGTATAACCCACGAACAGAGGATCATGTTTGTTGTTGTATGTTGATCTCGGGGAAACCCACGAACTGAGGATCATTGATTTGTTTGTGAATTGATCTCGGGGATGCCCACGAACTGAGGATCACTATTTCCCCTTGTGCGTATATTATGGGGTTGGGCTTTGTGCCGACTGCCGGTAGTCACGAAGGAGTGGTATTCTTACCACCGACACATATGCACAAAGGACACAAAGGGAAGCCATATCTGTGACTTGTTCCTAGGTAATGTCGGGCTGCAGGGTGTAAACCGACACCAGAGCTCATGGCCTGCTTAGGACAGACATGCATCATAGTGGTTGTGCATTTGCATTTGGTTGTGTTTGTTTGTATTACTTCTCTGTGATTGTGTTGTTTGTTTTATTGTGATTCGTTTGTGTGTTGAATTGAGTTTCTTACTTGTGCTAGTAGTCTGTGAATGTATAAAGATGATTAATAACTATTTGTTGTGACTGAGAATCAATTATGTGGCTGAAAGATATTTAATATGACAATTTGTGATTGAGATCTGTTTTCGGTTTAGGAATTTAAAGAAAGTAATTATTTATCTAAAGTAAGATTAAAAAGTATTTCAAAGAGTTTGACAAAGATAGTTTATTAAGCAAAGTTAATTATTTGCATGTTAATCATTACTTTTACGGCATTCTCATTCCCTACTGAGAATGTCTGGTTTGTTCTCACCCCAAAATCTTCCACCCTTTCAGTGACACAGGTTCGAAGACACAGTTTGAAACTGCGGGCAATTATAGAATTTATTTATGAGTTAAGTTTATAATTTAAGTTTCTTTCATAGAATTCCCTCGCCTTTGTAGCTTTAGTTTTTATTTTATGCAGCGGGATAGGAGTTGTACCTAAGTTTTATTAAAGTTCTTTTGTAAAATATTTATTATTATTAATAATTATGTGATTATTATTACTTGGTGATGTTTGCTATATGAATTTAATTAATAAAAACAAAATTTTCTGGAATTTTCTATAAAATAGAAACGCGATATCGAACTAAAGGCTCAATATTAAATAGTTAATAAAAGAAATAGGTTAGTAACTCCTTAATTTTGGTACGATCATGACGTACTGGAAGTTGGGTCGTTACAAATGGTATCAGAGTAGTTTGTTCCTATTAGAGCCTTGGGAATGGACTTACTATGCTTCACTGCATACTCTGAGTGTCTGTCATGCTTTGTGACTTGTTCTGATAACAAGAGTTTGAGTTTTATATGCATGACTGTCTGATGATTAACGTTGTTAGTCTACCATTGCATGCCTCATGGTATTAGGTATGGCCAACTTAATACTAATGATTTATGTACATGACAACACTAACAGGTTATGATAGACGAAATAGAAGTAATAGGTAATGTAATTCACAGGGTTTGGGAGCGTTAGAGTTTATAAAGTTAGTTTCGATTCGACGTATAATCTTTATTCCTGCCACGCAAACTCGTGCTATCATTTTTTTCATGTTCGAATTCTCTGGTTTGAATTTCCTCCTTAGAATGTGATTTGATTGTTTCCCAACCATACCTTATCATTCTTGTATACCTTTGCTTGCCTATGAATATGATTGCTTACGTAACTCTTTGAATATTCATCTTTGACAATCTCTATACTTCTGTCAATATATTCTGCTTTCTTTGATTTCAGTTTGAACTTATTTTATTCTAGCGATTTTTGAGGATGAAAATTTTTCTAAGGTGAGTAGAATGTAACAACCTTAGTGTTTGAAAATCAAATAATTAGTTATTTGTGATTTATTATATTTGTTGATAATTTTATTTTAAGAAAATTATTTTACTAAAGGTAATTAAATAGTTTCATGATAATTGGATTTTTGTTTTTAAATATTTTTAAGAGAGTATATTTGGTTTTAAAATTACTCTACCCTCCAATTTTATCAAAATATCTATTCATATCTATCCATATTCCTTTATAAAATCCCTAATTCCCAACCCTAAATTCCCAAATAGAATCAGAAACCCTAATTCCTAAATTAAGAAACCCTAACCCTTTTCATGCTAACAGCCACCACCCTCCAAACCCTAGCATACCACCCACTGCAATTACCCTCACCACATGACACACACAGACTCACCTCTCCCACTCTCAGCCTCACCAACGCACTCACACTCATTTCCTCACTATACATACCCACGCACACATAAGGAGAAGACAGCAAGAGAGAGCGCCAGTGAAGAAGAGGGAGGAGCCGCGCCGCCACCGCACTCCGTCACACCTAGCTGCGTCTTGCTCGCCGTCGCAGTGATGGATGGAATTTTTGAGGGCGAAAATTTCTGTTAGGGGGTAGAATGTAATACCTGGTCTAACCAAAATTAATTAAATAATGAGTTAAATAGGAGCAAATATGGTTGGAAGATTTGGCAATTGGAATTTGATAATTTAAATATGATATTTGGATTCAGTGAATTTTTCCGAGTCGGAAAACATAGTTTTCTGCGTAAAAGCGCGTAGTAGAATTTTGACCGGCAGTACCAGCTAAGATCTGTCTGGTACTACAGTTGAGGAAATTGATTATGAGTAAATAAGATTAAGGAATGAGGAATTATAGTTAGGGGAGGTAGAAATTTTTAAAGTGCGATTTAGAGCGCTAATCTTAAAGGGTTTTGGCCCAAAATTGGGCCAACGGACAAAAATAAGTGAACCGGGCCTAAGTGGGCCCAAGACCCAACATATATAAATATTAGTTATGAGCATTTCAGCTCATTTTACCCTAAAAGGAAGGGTTGGGGCGCTGATTTGGGAAGAGAGAAGAGAAGAGAGAAAACCTAACTCTCTTTGATCTTCAAACCACCATAACTTGAGCTACAGAGCTCCGATTGACGAGCCGTTTGCAAGCACGCGTTGCTCTTTTCATCCTCTACAATTCTATCTAAGTTTTGTGGTGAGTATTCCATTCATTTCTGCCCAATTTTCGAAATTCCCCACTGTTACACGTTTTTGGGTAGTTAGTGTTGAAATCTTGTGATTTTGGGTGTTTAGAGATACTCCAACATGAATTCTGAGCGGGTTATATCCCTACTTCATATGGGATGAGGTAAGAAGTGCTCAAACCCTTGTGATTTGTCATTTTTATGAGCCCTAGGTTGATGTATGTATGTGATATTGGTTATGTTAGTGTATTTGGTGATGTTGGTGCACAATTGGGATATTGGTATTGCTTGAGGAGCTTTGGTGAGGCTTGGAGCTAAAGTTGGTGAAGACTTCCAAAGAAGAGGCTCAATTGGTTTGGCTACAAGAGGTACGGTTTAAGTTTCATTTAAGTACCGTGTGTTGTGATGAGAATTCCTAGGCTAGATGCCCCTAGGATTAAGTTTGGATTGTGTAAATGGTTGGTGCTAATATGCATAGTTGGAATTGTGGTAAAGTGTTAATGTGTGAGTTGAGGAGGCTTGATGTTGATTTTGGTATATTTTGATTGATTTCAAAGAAAGGGATGAAATTGGCTGGCATGTTTTGGTTGATTTTGAAAAGAGTTGGAAATGGCTTGTTTTGAAAATAGCACTTTGTGGTTTTGTGTGAAAATATGATTTTTGGGCATACTTTGACGGGACATAACTTGGACTGCGGATTTCCGTTTTGTTCCAAACTTGTTTAAAAGTGAAATTGGATCCGCGATGTCTATGTCGTTCGAAGAACGGGCAAAAAACGATTTAAAATGAGAAAGTTATGTCCGTCGGAAGATATGGGGTTGAATTTGTGAATTCTGCAGCTTTTAACTTAGAAAATTTTTAGCAGAATGACCCTCCACGCGTAGGCGTACTTGGCGCGTACGCTTCGTTCTTTAAGAAGGCACCATCCACGCGTGCGCGTGGTGTGTGCGGGCGCGTCGATGCGCTGCACCAAATGCCCAGCCATTTTTTCGAGAGTTGTGCCAGAATTGTGCCAGTTTTGTGTCTGGGACACAAGTGCACCCACGCGTACGCGTGGCTGATGTGTAACGTCCCGTCCAGCAAAATACCTTGCTTATGTCAGGGTATTTCCACTAGAAAGAACATTACGTAACCTTCTCTAGTATTAACTACTTAATTATCGAGCCTTTGTATCGAGTTCGCGTTTCAGTTTTAAGAAAATGCCAGAAAGTTTTGTTTTTTTTTTTATTCATTAAAGTCATAATTCAAACATTCACAAATAATAATAATCACATAAATATTAATGATAATAATTCTTATACAAAAGAGACCAAATAAAACTCAAATACAATATACTAAACCTACCCCTCTATGTAAAATAAAATCTCAAAGGACAAGAGCGAGGGAACTCTATGAAAGCAATTAAAACCATAAAGAAAGTCTATGAAAGAAACTCAAGTCATAAACTTAATTCGTAAGTAAATTCTAGAATCGCCCGCAGCTTCAAATTGCGTCTTCAAACCTGTCGCTGAAAGGGTGGAAAATTTGGGGATGAAAACCAAACCACATGAGGTTATGTTGCCAGACCCGACTCGGATAAGCGGGATTAGACCACCATCCTTATCCGTAGGTTCTATAGACAAGCGGGAATTAAACCACCATCCTTGCCCGGAACACGCAAGCGGGATTAAACCACCGTCCTTGCCTCCACAGTAAGCGGGATTAAACCACCATCCTTACTGGGTACATAAAATAATATGCAAGCGGGATCACACCACCGTCCTTGCTGAACAATTTATGAATACGTGAGCGGGATAAAACCACCGTCCTCACTGCAGCCGGGACAAAGCCACCATCCCTGCACAATGGTTTACGTCCTGAGCAAGCGGGACTAGACCCACGCCCCTACCAACAATCTCATAAACCAAATATTCTTTTCTTAAAAGAACCATTGAAGTTATTATCATTAAATAAGCCTTAAATATTTATTTTGATCAAGTCCTTATATTTTTTATAAAAATTTGGACATAATCTCCTTTAAAAATAGGACTTAGCCACCCTTACGGGTCCCAACCAAACAATTTACCAAGCTCTTTTCAACCTTTCCAATATCAAATCAATTCAGAATCAAACAATTCCAACATTGAATCAGCCATATAACGCTAAGGTTCATCAGCCTCTTTCAGCAATTGCCACAACAATATATCCTCAAAAACATTTGATAATAGAAAATCTATTTCTTAAATTCCATATATAAAATAATTACCAACATAACTTGACAGCCTGATTTCCATTTTGTTTTTAAAATATCAAATGAATTTGGAATTGCGCAAACCTTATATCCATGTGACCATCTCGAATTAAGCTTTCTATTAAATCAAAATCATAATTTTTCGCTGACTATAGCTTCGGGAATATAAGCAAAACCGTGACTGTTCTGCAGTGTTTTAAAACCAGAAGACAGCAGCACCATACAACATTTGAAATTTCATATAAAATCCAAATTAAATCCAACTACCTTCAAAATTAATGTGATTAAATATAACTCATCCAAATTTCTTTCTCAATTGGTTCCAGGGTCATACCATTTTAAATGAAGGAGTTACGTAGCTTGGAAGTTAGGTAATTTTCTGCAGAATTCTGTTTTACAAATCATTGAACACAACCTCTTCCAAGTCCCATAACTCACTTATTAAAACATGGAAAATCCTGAAATTTAAATCAAATATACTAAACATACTCAATTTTCACCTCCAACATCTCAATATTTATCCAGGATCAAAAGTTATAAACTCCCAAAGTTACTAATTTAAGAAAACAGAATCTGGTTTTTTCTGCATAATGCATCATCCTTCAAAAATTCATATCTTTAAATCTACAAGTCCAATTGTTCTGAAATTTTACGGCATTAAAATAATAGGAATAGAGTTTTATTTAAAATTGGTTCCATTTCAAAATTCAAATTTCAGAATTTCCAATATAGGAATCAAGTTGCTGCTGCGTTAAACGTTCTGCAGAAAAACCAGTTTTGACATCCATGATTCAAAAATTCACCATAAATCATAAACTTAGTGAAAAAGTCTCAAATTCAGTAGTCCAGTTTCGTATATCCCCAAGCTCAATCCGGACTTTGTCCCACGCAATTCCAATAATCACAGAAATAGTTATAGTTTTTCAAAGTTTTCGGCTTCCTCTAAAAATAATGCAGAAAATCAAGTTTTACATTTTAACTTTGAAAAAATCATAACTAGTTCTATAATTAATTCAAACTTCTCAAAATTGAGTCCCAACAACAACTTTTATTATACTTTACTCAGCCTTTGCTCTTATATCATTTCGATTATCGTTGAATAACTGATTCACTTCCAAAGTCACCTTTTAATTTCAAAAATCAGTTTTTCAGCAATCTATTTAGTATTCAAAATCCAACCCTTCAAAACCCCTCAAAACCAATTCCAAATCAACCACCAACCAAGTTCATTAACATTACAATATACCAAATAACAACTCAACGGCAACAAATCCAACATAACCCATTAAAATTCAGAAATTCTCAACAATTAGTCATCAAGCAATTCCCAATCCACATAATCAATCAATATCACAAATCAACAATTCCAAATAACAATCTCAACCATTCCAATCACAATTTCAGCCACAATTCAATAATTACATAATCAATCAATTACTTACAGCTATTAAATCTATTTGCAGTTATTCAATAAACCTTGTAGGCATTCTTAAATTGAAATCGTTTTAAACCCCCTACCTCAAAGTGTCGAAATCCATTGAAATTGGGAATGCTGCACTCATGAACAACAACCTTAATAGTAGCCATATCATCTCAAAGTAGTAGCAGCAACAGTTTGGCATCTCCGATCAACGGCAGCAGCATTATTTTCGATTCATTCTTCACTCTCGCAGTAGTAACCACGGTGGCAACAAAATAGAGTTCAAATTCAATGGAGTCGGAAATGGAAATGAGTTCAATAAAATTGGAACTACAGATAGCTTACAATAAATTATCGGAGCAGCAACAACAGGGTTTCCGGGCAGCTCCAATGGTGGTGGAAAGCTTCAGCATCAGCCAAACAGCAGCAGTAACAATTCAGAGTAGAGCCAGAACAGGGCCACACCAACAATAACAGTTCCAGCAGCGGCGATTGCGTCTTCTCAGATTCCAGAAACCAGAGGCAGAAGCAGAACTGGCTAGCTTCTCTATTCGGTCCTCCAGCGATGATGTCTGGCGATGCAACGGCTCGGCGACGGCGACGGCTACGAAGGTCACGAACGGCGACACTGGAATGACGGCGACGGAACCCTCGCAGTGGTGGTTGTGGACTGGTGGCGACGGCGGCGTGGAGCATAGCTCCTCTCCTTGGTGGCGACCCTGACCCGCGCTCGTTCTCTCTCTCTCTGCTGGCCCCTCAACGACGACGGCGGGCGAGCTCCAGGGCAACGGTGGTGACGGCGGGACAAGACGCGACGGCAGCTTCTCGACGGTGGCGAGCTCGCAGCAAAAACTATCTCCGAATCTATTTAATTATTTTTAACAAAATAATTTCTAAAATTATAAAGTTTAAACATTAATAAGATAAAATCACAATTTATTTATATTTAGATTTTCAAAAATACGGGATGTTACATGATGCATACGCGCCGTTTGGCTATTTTTCAATCCGCGCGTCTGCGCATATGACGCTTGCTCGTCGATGAGTTTTGTGGCTATCCACGCGTGCGCGTGGAGTGCGCGTACGTGTGGCCCTGTTTTCATGCAAAAGTTGATTTTTGAGTTTTAAAAGCCAAATCTCATGCTTCTAAGCCTCCGATCTCACCCATTATGTATTAAATCATTATGATATGCCCAGCAATGAGAAAGGAGCTAGGGGATATGGTAACTTGTGAGTGAAGCAAGGAGAAAAGTTATGATCAATGATGATCAAAGATGATTATATGAGATATGGAGGATGACGGTGGAAGTACCGTGTATGCCATGAGCTGAAGGGCTATATTCATTGATAAATGGCTGGTTCTTGATTGAACCATGAGCAGAATGGCTGAGTTATTGCCGGGTTATGGCAAAGCCATTATTGGTTATGGCTGAGTATAAAAGCATATATGATTAATGAATGAATGTGTTAAATGGATAATAATGGAGAATGTTGAAATGTGATGTGTGAACTCGGGTAGTAGGCAGTGGCGTTGTCCACTTGCTCCGGGTAAGAGACGGGAAATGATGTTTATGATAAATGAGTTAAATTATGGAGTTTTGAATAAATGAGTATTTGTGATACCTGGGTAGTAGTAAGAGTGGTGGTTCATCACGCTTGCTCCAGGTTAATGTTTGAGATTTGATAACAATGATGATTGCTTTTAAATTGAACGAATATATGTTTTGAGATCCTGGGCAGTAGCAAGGGTTGTGGTTTGTCCCACTTGCTCCAGGTCAGAGATTGTGACGCTTGGGTAGTAGCAGCAGTAGTGGTGAATCCACTTGCTCTAGGTTGAGCTTTAAGACACCCGCCTGGGTAGTAGCCACAGTAGTGATTATTTCACTGGCTCTGGGTTGAGCGGGCAGTAGCAAGGGGGTTGTAGCTCAAACCTACTTGCTCCGTAAGGGGTGTTTCTGTCCAATGGTTAGCTACCAGGACATGTCGGGTTGGCTATATAACCGACAGATGATATCATCAGCCATAGGGCAGGCATTCATCATTTGCATATGTTTGAATTGTTTGGGTTTGCCTGTTTGTTTTGGATTTCTACATCATATATGCCATGTTACCTGACTATGTGCTACTTGTTCTACTTGTACCATATTTGTGTATTACTTGCCTGTATTGCTTGTGTTTGTACAACTGAGAGGCCCCTCATGCTGGTGTCAAAGGATGTTGAGGGCTGTTCTTGATGAGATGAATCGATGATGCGATTGCATGATGATGATGATTATTGAATGAGATAATTTGAACTCCCTGGGTAGACGTAGTAATGTGGTTTCACTAGCTCCAGGTGAAGGTATGATGTATTGATATAGAATTGTTGAGATAGAACAACTGGTGATAGTTTTGCTTATGATTCTGAGTCTAACTTGTGGAAGAGTCAGCGAGTTGGGAAACATGTGAAACATGAATTAGATTTACCACTCCCTTATGACAGTTGCCTATTCATGGATTAGCGAGAACCTAGGATGGATAATTGGTGAAGAAGTTTAGGATGCTTAGTGAGTTTTTATTGCAGTGCATTGTATTTATTTGACACTTTTACCGTACTGGAACCCATGGGCCCGTGGTTCTCATTCCGTATATATCTCTTATTTTTCAGATACAGGTCCAGGTGCTCAGAAGTGAGTTGTGGGTCGTCTGAGAGACGGCGAAGATCTTTATTTTCTCTCCTTTGTGTTTTGCTTAGAATCTCTCCACCTTTGTTTTGAAAAGATTATATTATGTATTGAACTTTTGGATTTGCCTTTAGAGGCTCTCATGTTTCCTTCGGGAGAGATTAGGATATACTGTTGTCAACTACTTTCATACTGTATCCTAGCCGGCCTAAACTTCGTGGGTCACGACTAGTGGCTATTTACTTATGTTATATATATCTATCTATTATCTACCTCTTAATCTCCTCTACGTCTTATCCCTATATCGCTTTCGGCTTCACGGTTTATCTTTTGTTGTCGATACGTGAGTGACACGTCTTCGCGATTTTATTTCTACTCTTTTCAGGCTTCTCAATTAATATTCCTTTCGAAATTACCTACTTTTATATATTAAAAATCTACCTGAGAGTCGTACCACCGTAATATCATTGACTTATGACTCGAGCATAAGGATTTGAATATTAGGGTGTTACATTATGGTATCAGAGCAGTTCGTCCTCGTGAGCCTGAGGGATGGAACTGCTTATGCTTCAACGCATACTCTAAGTCTATGCATGTGCTAATTAGGCTATCTAACCGATACATCTAGCATGAAGTCCATGAGTGTACCTTTGGTACTTTAAAGCACTATACTTTCGATATTGAGACTGATCAACTTGATATCGATTGTTTGGTGTGTATAGGAACCAGATGGCACCTCATGGACCCGGTCGGGGATGTGAGAGAGATCGTACTAATACGCAGGAATCGGAAATCAACCCGAATAACCCAGTAAACCTTATGGCGGTGTTGGAGAATATGGCTGCTGCTATGCAGGCCACCGCGAAGGCTCTTGGGCAACAGATAAACAATAATGGCAATGGCAGAAGGGAAGCTCAGGGCCCAATGACACTGGCAACCTTCTTAAAGGTTAATTCACCTAAGTTCAAGGGAACCACCAATCCGACTGAAGCTGATACTTGGTTTCAGGCCATGGAGCGAGCACTGCAAGCACAGTTGGTGCCTGAAGAGCAGTGTGTTGAATTTTCTACCTATCTGCTCACGGGGGAAGCATCGCATTGGTGGCAAGGGGCTCGACGTCTCCTGCAACAAGGGAATGATCCTATCACTTGGGATGCCTTCCAGGTGGAATTCTATAAGAAGTACTTTCCAAATTCTGCCAGGACAGCCAAGGAATTGGAGTTACTGCAGCTGAAGCAAGGTGCTATGTCCGTATCTGAGTATACAGACAAATTCGAGGAGCTATTCAAGTTTTCCTGCATGTGTCAGGGAGCTCCGGGAGACTTCGAGGAATGGAAATGCAATAAGTATGAAGGAGGACTCCGGAGCGACATCTTAAGTTCGGTGGGACCAATGGAGATCCAAACTTTTTCAGAGTCGGTGAATAAGAGCAAAATTACTGAAGAATGTGTGAAAAGGAGGGTTGCAGAGAAAGGAAGTCATAGAAAGCACAACGAAGGATGCGCACCAAGGGGTCAAGAGTTTAAGGAGAGAGGATACGTACAACACTTTCCCCAACGACAGAATAACTTTGCGATGAGTGAGGAGTCCCAAAGGAACGGTAAGGGAAAACGGGCAGCGGCTGCTTTTGATGTTTCAAGCTGTCAGAGATGTGAAAGTCATCACCCAAATAGGCCATGCCGATTGGGGTTAGGTGTATGTTACAAGTGCGGGTTACTAGGGCATGTATCAAGAAATTGCCAACAAGGAGAGAGTCAGGATGCAGGCCGATTGCGACAGTAAGATTGAGGTAATTGCCTTAATACAAATGGATAAATGCCTGTGATGTAAATGACTTTCTGTTGAGAATGATGTGTTGTGTTTGTTATGTAGTTGGTTGATTTCTGGATTTTTGGTGAAACGGATTGAACCCGTGACTTTTAGTTCCTTTGATTTAAATAGATAAGGGATGGTCCTAAATGATGGATTTGGAAACGTTGATTTGAATTGTCGGTCAAGTTAAGTGGTGGTTTAGTACTTGAGGAAATAAGTGATGAAACTAATACTTGACGAGAAATCAAGGTGACATAGCGGAAGCATGCTAAAGCATTAGCATAGTATGGTAATAATAAGGAAAAGTGGAGTATGATTGGAAATGCTTTATGCTTTGAGTACTTAAAAGTTTAGTGAGCTTATGCAGATAATGATTCTAGGTAATTGGAATTAATTACGGCTGTGAGCCTTGATGGTTCTGAAACGGATGAGGAAATTATCATTGATGCGTAATCAGATTTAGATGATGATTGAGTGCAAGTTGTCGTATTCGAGAGATGAGTGCTATGATGTTTGGTCATGGTGACCTTGGATTTAAATCAAGATTTATAATGATCGGTTTTAGAGGAATAGTTTGGAAACCTTTAAATTGCAATGCTGATGCGGTACTGAGATTGGTTTGAGGGAACCCGTGACGGGTGGTAAACTCCAATTATTGGGGAGGTGCTGTTAAATTTTTTTTTCTTTTTCCAAGAATTTGAAGGAGTGTTAGTTATAGTTTCGAGAAGGACCTTTGATTTGAATAACTTTAACAAAAGAGATGTGTTTCAAATGCTTTTATAGATTATTAAAGTAAGCCGGATTCTTAAGATTTTGTCAGATTAGTCCAAACTCATTTGAGTTCTAAAAATGAAGAAGGCTTTGATTAATTATAGTGATGTGGGATGATGGCTACGATTAACAATGACGGCAATATTATTGATGATAAGATTTGAGATTTAATAGGGTGTGAGTTGATGAGGCGATAAAAGTAAGGAACGAGGCTGTCGATCGGCGTTGAACGAATGACCGAAACCCTCAGAGATAGAGAAATCAGAGCGCGGCAACGGAAGTGCGCAGAGTAAAAGGACCTTGGAACTGTTATGCGTTGGATATAAAGGTCGACTACGCTCGCGTACTCGCAGTGATGGATGGAATTTTCGAGGGAGAAAATTTCTGTTAGGGGATAAAATGTAATACCCGGTCTAACCGAAATCAATTAAATAATGAGTTAAATAGGAGCGAATATGGTTGGAAGATTTGGCAATTGGAATTTGATAATTTAAATATGATATTTGGATTCAGTGAATTTTTCCGAGTCAGAAAACATAGTTTTCTACGTAAAAGCGCGCAGTAGAATTTTGATCTGCAGTACCGGCTAAGATCTGTCTGGTACTACAGTTGAGAAAATTGATTATGAGTAAATAAGATTAAGGAATGAGGAATTATAATTAGGGGAGGTAGAAATTTTTAAAGTGTGATTTAGAGCGCTAATCTTAAAGGGTTTTAGCCCAAAATTGGGCCAACGGACAAAAATAAGTGAACCGGGCCTAAGTGGGCCCAAGACCCAACATATATAAACATTAGTTATGAGCATTTCAGCTCATTTTACCCTAAAAGGAAGGGTTGGGGCGCTGATTTGGGAAGAGAGAAGAGAAGAGAGAAAACCTAACTCTCTTTGATCTTCAAACCACCATAACTTGAGCTACAGAGCTCCGATTGACGAGCTGTTTATGGCCACGCGTCGCTCTTCTCATCCTCTACAATTCTATGTAAGTTTTGTGGTGAGTATTCCATTCATCTTTGCCCAGTTTTCGAAATTCTCCACTGTTACACGTTTTTGGGTAGTTAGTGTTGAAATCTTGTGATTTTGGGTGTTTAGGGATACTCCAACATGGATTCTAAGCGGGTTATATCCCTACTTCATATGGTCTGAGGTAAGAAGTGCTCAAACTCTTGTGATTTGTCATTTTTATGAGCCCTAGGTTGATGTATGTATGTGATATTGGTTATGTTAGTGTATTTGGTGATGTTGGTGCACAATTGGGATATTGGTATTGCTTGAGGAGCTTTGGTGAGGCTTGAAGCTAAGGTTGGTGAAGACTTCCAAAGAAGAGGCTCAATTGGTTTGGCTACAAGAGGTACGGTTTAAGTTTCATTTAAGTACCGTGTGAATGTGTGAGTTGAGGAGGCTTGATGTTGATTTTGGTATATTTTGATTGATTTCAAAGAAAGGGATGAAATTGGCATGTTTTGGTTGATTTTGAAAAGAGTTGGAAATGGCTTGTTTTAAAAATATCACTTTGTGGTTTTGTGTGAAAACATGGTTTTTGGGCATACTTTGACGGCACATAACTTGGATTGTGGATTTCCGTTTTGTGCCAAACTTGTTTAAAAGTGAAATTGGATCTGCGATGTCCATGCCGTTCGAAGAACGGGAGAAAAACGATTTAAAATGAGAAAGTTATGTCCGTCGGAAGATTGGGGGTTGAATCTGTGAATTCTGCAGCTTTTAACTTAGAAAATTTTTAGCAGAATGACCCTCCACGCGTAGTTCTTCAAGAAGGCACCATCCACGCGTGCGCGTGGTGTGCGCGGGCGCGTCGATGCACTGCACCAAATGCCCAGCCATTTTTCCAAGAGTTGTGCCATAATTGTGCCAGTTTTGTGCCTGGGGCGCAAGTGCACCCACGCGTACGCGTGGCTGACGCATACTCGCCATTTGGCTATTTTTCAATCCGCGCGTCCGCGCGTATGACGCTTGCGCGTCGATGAGTTTTGTGGCCATCCACGCGTGCGCGTGGAGTGCGCGTACGCGTGGCCCTGTTTCCATGTCAAAGTTGATTTTTGAGTTTTAAAAGCCAAATCTCATGCTTTTAAGCCTCCGATCTCACCCCTTATGTATTAAATCATTATGATATGCCTAGCAATGAGAAAGGAGCTAGGGGATGTGGTAACTTGCGAGTGAAGCAAGGAGAAAAGTTATGATCAATGATGATCAAAGATGATTATATGAGATATGGAGGATGACGGTGGAAGTACCGTGTATGCCATGAGCCGAAGGGCTATATTCATTGATAAATGGCTGGTTCTTAATTGAACCATGAGCCGGATGGCTGAGTTATTACCGGGTTATTGCAAATCCATTATTGGTTATGGCTGAGTATAAAAGCATATATGATTAATGAATGAATGTGTTAAATGGATAATAATGGAGAATGTTGAAATGTGATGTGTGACCCCGGGTAGTAGGCAGTGGCGTTGTCCACTTGCTCCGGGTAAGAGACGGGAAATGATGTTTATGATAAATGAGTTAAATTATGGAGTTTTGAATAAATGAGTATTTGTGATACCTGGGTACTAGTAAGAGTGGTGGTTCATCACGCTTGCTCCAGGTTAATGTTTGAGATTTGATAACAATGATGATTGCTTTTAAACTGAACGAATATATGTTTTGAGATCCTGGGCAGTAGCAAGGGTTGTGGTTCGTCCCACTTGCTCCAGGTCAGAGATTGTGACGCTTGGGTAGTAGCAGCAGTAGTGGTGAATCCACTCGCTCCAGGTTGAGCTTTTAGACACCCGCCTGGGTAGTAGCCGCAGTAGTGATTATTTCACTGGCTCTGGGTTGAGCGGGCAGTAGCAAGGGGGTTGTAGCTCAAACCTACTTGCTCTGCAAGGGGTGTTTCTGTCCAATGGTTAGCTACTAGGACATGTTAGGTTGGCTATATAACCGACAGATGATATCATCAGCCATAGGGCAGGCATTCATCATTTGCATATGTTTGAATTGTTTGGGTTTGCCTATTTGTTTTGGATTTCTACATCATATATGCCATGTTACCTGACTATGTGCTACTTGTTCTACTTGTACCATATTTGTGTATTACTTGCCTGTATTGCTTGTGTTTGTACAACTGAGAGGCCCCTCATGCTGGTGTCGGAGGATGTTGAGGGCTGTTCTTGATGAGATGAATCGATGATGCGATTGCATGATGATGATGATTATTGAATGAGATAATTTGAACTCCTTGGGTAGACGTAGTGATGTGGTTTCACTAGCTCCAGGTGAAGGTATGATATATTGATATAGAATTGTTGAGATAGAACAACTGGTGATAGTTTTGCTTATGATTCTGAGTCTGATTCGTGGAAGAGTCAGTGAGTTGGGAAACATGTGAAACATGAATTAGATTTAGCACTCCCTTATGACAGTTGCCTATTCATGGATTAGCGAGAACCTAGGATGGATAATTGGTGAAGAAGTTTAGGATGCTTAGTGAGTTTTTATTGCAGTGCATTGTATTTATTTGACACTTTTACCGTACTGGGAACCCATGGGCCCAGGGTTCTAATTCCGTATATATCTCTTATTTTTCAGATACAGGTCCAGGTGCTCAGAAGTGAGTTGTGGGTCGTCTGAGAGATGGCGAAGATCTTTATTTTCTCTCCTTTGTGTTTTGCTTAGAATCTCTCCGCCTTTGTTTTGAAAAGATTATATTATGTATTGAACTCTTTTGAATTTGCCTATAGAGGCTCTCATGTTTCCTTCGGGAGAGATTATGATATACTGTTGTCAACTACTTTCATACTATATCCTAGCCGGCCCAAACTTCGCGGGTCGCGACTAGTGGCTATTTACTTATGTTATATATATCTATCTATTATCTACCTCTTAATCTCCTCTACGTCTTATCTGTATATCACTTTCGGCTTCACGGTTTATCTTTTGTTGTCGATACGTGAGTGACACATCTTCGCGTTTTTATTTCTACTCTTTTCAGGCTTCTCAATTAATACTCCTTTCGAAATTACCTACTTTTATATATTAAAAATCCACCTGAGAGTCGTACCACCGTAATATCATTGACTTATGACTCGAGCATAAGGATTTGAATATTAGGGTGTTACAGTTGATGCTTCCGCCACTGCCACAACCACCCTTGAGCTGCTGCACTGTTGTTGACCTATTGAACCACCACCCGAGCTACTGTTGGCTTGCCACTGCTGTTTGTTGGGTTCAAGATTGCTGCTGCTGTTCTTGCTCTGCTCAGCCACTGCTTCAGGTTTTGTAGTTATCGGAGCCCTCCGCCACTAGGAAACAATATTGGAGCTGCCTAGAACCACTTTGGTTGCTGCCCAGGAAACAAAACGAGTGTTGGAACTGCTAACGGAGCTGCTGTGTTTGGCGATTTTGTTGAGTTTCAACATCGAGGCAGGGGATTTTATTTTTAAAGCTAAAGGTTTTTAATTTAGAATACCGATAGGTTAATTGGATAATTGCAAATAGTTAACAATGGTTAAGAATTGATTAATTGATGTGAATTGCTTGACATGAGTTTGAGAATAGTTAGCTATTGTGATTATTGTGAATTATGAATTAAAATTGGATGCGGTTGTGATGACTCTAAATTATAAGTGAAATTAGATGCGGTTGTGAATTGTATTTTTAATTATTGATTTTTGTGATAAGTTGGCTGAGATTCTGATCTTGAATGAATTATTTTGAATTGTTTGATATTAAATTGGAACTTTTATATATTGGAATGGCTGTGAAATGGACTTGTGACGGGTTGGAATTAGTTGAAATGGCACTGTGAATGATGATTTATTTCATGTTACTTATTAAACTGAAAACAATGTTGAGCTAATTATTGAAAATCTGACGTTTGATAATTGATGAATGGAGTAAAAATTAAATTATTTATGAAAGAAACTATGTTTTGAGATTGATTCAATATGAAAAGAATTATGTTTTGAGCTTGAAATAAAGGATTACTTTTTAGAAGTTTGATGAATTTATAATATTTGAATTTGAATAGTAAAGAGAGATGATTTTTGAGTCTTTGGGAAGTTAGTAAACATGGAACAGAGTTTTATTTTATTACTTCTAATGAGAGGTTGTGTTTTAAAAAGTGTTTAATGAATTTAGAATAAATGATTTTCTTGAGTCTTTTGATAGAAAACTAAACTGAAAAATATTTTTAAAGTTGGCTTGACTCATGATTGCCAAAGCAGAGATTATGAATTGAATTGATGATTAAGATTTTTATGAATGAATGCTTGAGAAAGTTAAGAAAGGTTTAAGAAAATGTGTTAATGATTCAAAGGGAAAAAGAGAATGGAGAATTGAAATATGGAATGTTGAGATTTAGAAAGAATAATAAAAAAATGATAAAAGGCGGGAAAACCCCACGAACTGTTAGTTGTTTAACTATGGGGAAAATCCACGAATTGATCATTTGTTAAATTCGGGAAGTACCCACGAACTGAATGATCATTGATCTTGGGGAAACCTATAAATTGTTATTTGTTTTAAATGCAGGGAAAACCCACGAATTGATAATCATTGATTACGGGAATAACCCATTAACTGTTATAAGTTGATATCGGGTATAACCCACGAACTAAGGATCATTGTATTGTTGTGTATTGATCTCGAGTATAACCCACGAACTGAGGATCATGTTTGTTGTTGTATGTTGATCTCGGGGAAACCCATGAACTGAGGATCATTGATTTGTTTGTGAATTGATCTCGGGGACGCCCACGAACTGAGGATCACTGTTTTCCCTTGTGCATATATTATGGGGTCGGGCTTTGTGCCGACTGCCGGTAGTCACGAAGGAGTGGTATTCTTACCACCGACACATATGCACTAAGGACACAAAGGGAAGCCATATCTGGGACTTGTTCCTAGGTAATGTCGGGCTGCAGGGTGTAAACCGACACGTGAGCTCATGGCCTGCTTAGGACAGACATGCATCATAGTGGTTGTGCATTTGAATTTGGTTGTGTTTGTTTGTATTACTTCTCTGTGATTGTGTTGTTTATTTTATTGTGATTTGTTTGTGTGTTGAATTGAGTTTCTTATTTGTGCTAGTAGTCTGTGAATGTATAAAGATGATTAATAACTGTTTGTTGTGACTGAGAATCAATTATGTGGCTGAAAGATATTTAATATGACAATTTGTGATTGAGATCTGTTTTGGGTTTAGGAATTTAAAGAAAGTAATTATTTATCTAAAGTAAGATTAAAAAGTATTTCAAAGAGTTTGACAAAGATAGTTTATTAAGCAAAGTTAATTATTTGCATGTTAATCATTACTTTTACGGCATTCTCATTCCCTTCTGAGAATGTGTGGTTTGTTCTCACCCCAAAATCTTCCACCCTATCAGTGACACAGGTTCGAAGACACAGTTTGAAACTGCGGGCAATTATAGAATTTATTTATGAGTTAAGTTTATAGTTTAAGTTTCTTTCATAGAATTCCCTCACCTTTGTAGCTTTATTTTTTATTTTATGCAGCGGGATAGGAGTTGTACCTAAGTTTTATTAAAGTTCTTTTGTAAAATATTTATTATTATTAATAATTATGTGATTATTATTACTTGGTGATTGGTGCACGAATTGTAAATCACACTTTTTATAACTCGTACCACTAACCAATTCATGCATGCACGTCCTCCTATGGCAAGCTGTGTGTTGGTGGATCACCGTTATCAATGGCTACCATCCATCCTTCCAGTGAAAAGGGTCCAGATGCGCTGTCACCGCACGGCTAATCATCTGCAGGTTCTCAATCGTACCGGAATAGGATTTACTATCCTTTTGCGTCTGTCACTACGCCCAGCACTCGTGAGTTTGAAGCTCGTCACAGTCATTCAATCCCTGAATCCTACTCGGAATACCACAGACAAGGTTTAGACTTTCCGGATTCTCTTGAATGCTGCCATCAATCTAGCTTATACCACGAAGATTCTGATTAAGAGATCTAAGAGATATTCATTCATTCTACGGTGGAACGTAACTAGTTGTCAGGCACGCGTTCGTGGAGGAATGATGATGATTGTCACGTTCATCACATTCATATTGAAGTGCGAATGGATATCTTAGATAGGAACACGCATGTTTGAATGGAAAATAGAAATTCTTGCATTAATTCATCGAGACACAGCAGAGCTCCTCACCCCCAACAATGGAGTTTAGAGACGCATGCCGTCAAAAGGTACAAAGTTCAGATCTAAAAATGTCATGAGAGATAAGACAAGTCTCTAAAAGTTGTTTAAATACTAGACTAGTAAACTAGGTTTACAAAAAATGAGTAAACTAAGGTGGATAGTGCAGAAATCCACTTCTGGGGCCCACTTGGTGTGTGCTGGGGCTGAGACTTAAGCTAATCACGTGCATAGGGCTGTTTTGGGCGTTCAACGCCAGCTTTGGATCCTTTTCTAGCGTTGAACTCCAACTTGTAACTTGGTTCTGGCGCTGGACACCAGACTGCAACATGGAACTGGCGTTGAACGCCAGTTTACGTTGTCTATCCTTGAGCAAAGTATGGAGTATTATATATTGCTGGAAAGCCCTGGATGTCTACTTTCCAACGCAATTGGAAACGAGCCATTTGGAGTTCTGTAGCTCCAGAAAATCCATTCCGAGTGTAGGGAGGTCAGAATCCAACAGCATCAGCAGTCCTTTTTCAGCCTGAATCAGATTTTTGCTCAGCTCCCTCAATTTCAGCCAGAAAATACCTGAAATTACAGAAAAATACACAAACTCTGTGATTGGCATCTATAGGAACTCAGAATTCAGATAGTGATATTGATTCTCCTAGTTCAGTATGTTGATTCTTTAACACAGCTTCTTTATGAGTCTTGGCCGTGGCCCTAAGCACTTTGTTTTCCAGTATTACCACCGGATACATAAATGCCACATACACATAATTGGGTGAATCTTTTCAGATTGTGACTCAGCTTTGCTAAAGTCCCAAATTAGAGGTGTCCAGGGTTCTTAAACACACTCTTGTTTTTGCTTTGGACCTTGACTTTAACCGCTCAGTCTTAAGTTTTCACTTGACACCTTCACGCCACAAGCACATGGTTAGGGCGACAGCTTGGTTTAGCCGCTTAGGCCAGGATTTTATTCCTTTAGGCCCTCCTATCCACTGATGCTCAAAGCCTTGGGGTCCTTTTTATTACCCTTGCCTTTTGGTTTTAAGAGCTTTGGCTTTTTCTGCTTGCTTTTTCTTTTTCTTTCTCTATTTTTTTTTTGAATGCAAGCTTTTGTATTCACTGCTTTTTCTTGCTTCAAGAATCATTTTTATGATTTTTCAGATTATCAATAACATGTCTCATGTTCATCATTCTTTCAAGAGCCAATATATTTAACAGTCTTAAACATCAAATTCAAAAGACATATGCACTGTTCAAGCATTCATTCAGAAGACAGAAAGCATTGCCACCACATGTAAATAATTAGAATTTATCTTATAAAAAACTCGAAAAATATTGCCTCTTATTCTAAAGAAATTCTTCTATTTTATTCATGTTTAATGATGATGATAAAATTAAATTATAGCTTAATTGGAAATAAAATAAAAAATATAGATACTAATTACTACTATATGACTCCTAAGGTAAAACTAAAATAAAAACAGTTATCACAGAGTTAAGGCTAAGATTGGAATTTAACAACTTTTGTTCTGGGAAGTGGATGTTCCTCTAATCTGCGGGGTGCTTGGTCCTTCAAGAGATAATTTATGGCGCTTCAATTCCCTTAAATCACGCCCTTGCTCCTCCTGTTCTTTAAGCAAATAGCAAAGAATGCTACTTTGTTCCTTCTGTTCTTTCTTTATTTGTTCCATAGCTTCTTGCATCTTGGTAATAGATGTTTCAAGATACTCCCAGTATTTAAATTGAGGGATTTCTGGGAGAAATTCCTATGTTCTCTTCTTGATGGGGTCATCCTGTGCTTGTTGTTTTTCCATTGATGCTTTGGTGATTGGTCTCTCAACTGAGATATACTCAGTTATTCCCATCCTTACTCCAGCGTCTTTGCAGAGCATAGAAATCAAGCTTGGATAAGCCAACCTGGCATCTTTGGAATTTTTGTTTGCAATTTTGTAAAATTCAGTTGAAATCAGTTGATGAACTTTCACTTCTTTTCCCATCATGATGCAATGGATCATCACTGCTCTTCTAATAGTGACTTCAGAACGGTTGCTAGTGGGCAGCAGAGAATGCCCAATGAAGTCCAGCCATCCTTTGGCGACTGGTTTGAGATCTTCTCTTTTGAGTTGATTTGGGACACCCTTTGTGCTGGTGGTCCACCTGGCTCCAGGGATACATATATCCTCTAGAATCTTATCCAGACCCTTGTCTGTTCTCATCATTCTCCTATTGAAGGAGTCTGGATCATCTTTCAACTGAGGTAGCTTTAAGATCTCCCTAATCTTGTCAGGGTGGGTATGAACAATCTTTCCTCTGACCAAGGTCCGATAGTCATAGAGAGCAGATCCAGATAGTCTTTGCTTGTCTGTTTGCCACATATTAGCATAGAACTCCTGGACCATATTCCTTCCAACTTTCGTTTCAGGATTAGCTAGGATCTCCCAGTTCCTGATTCGAATTTGCTCCTGGATCTCCGGATATTCGTCTTCTTTCCGATCGAATCTAACTTACGGGATCACTGATCTTAGACCCATTATTTTGTAATAATGGTTTGAATGTTCTTTAGTTAAGAACTTCCCTTGATTCCAAAGTGGTTTTGGAACACTCTCTTTCTTGCCTCTTGGAGTGGGTTATTTTCGTTTAGGAGCCATGATCTTAGTGGGTATGGTTTAGTGATCACGGATAAACACACCAAACTTAGAGGTTTGCTTGTCCTCAAGCAAAAGAAAAGAAAGGAGAGGGATAGAAGGAGAGCTAGTGTAGGATGTTGGATGAGAGGAAGGAGGCCGAATGGGTTTTTAAAAGGGAAGGGGGTTTTCAAAAATAGGGAGAAAGATAAGATAGAAGATATGATTTTAAAAAAATAAGTATGATAAGAAAAGATATAATTTAAAATTGAAAAGATATGAAAGATATTTGAAAAAGATAAAATTAGATTTTTGAAAAAGATAATATGGAGATTTGAAAAAGATATTGATTAGTTGAAAAGATTTTTGAATGAAAATAGATAGATTTGTTTTGAAAATTTTAAGAAAGAGTTGAATTGGATTGAAAAAAAAGGATTTGTGCTTATGGATTAAGATACATTTAATATTTTTAAAGAAGGGTTTTTAGAAATTAGGGATTTTAGAAATCAGGGTTTGTAACATGTTTATGTAAGGAATCATGAATTGAAACATGAAAATTAAGATTAAAATGAAAAATATGAAGAAAAAACGAATTTGCCTCCTCCCCACCATCCTGGCGTTTGAACGCCCAAACGCTGCATGTTTTGGGCGTTCAACGCCCAACTGCTGCTTCTCCTGGGCGTTCAACGCCCAGCTGTTGCTTCTTTCTGGCGTTCAATGCCCAGAAGATGCTTCTTTCTGGCGTTTAACGCCCAGATGGCTATCCTTACTGGCGTTCAACGCCCAGTGGATGCTTCTTTTGGGCGTTGAACGCCCAAAACAGACTATTACTGGCGTTTTCTTGCCAATGAGCTCTTTTTCTCTGTTTTGTGTGCAAAATCCTTCTGTAACCCTGTGAACTTATACAATTGACTCTTTACCTTAGTATTAGTGAACTTTATATAAACAAATAAAATCAAGAATAGGGCAAAATGCTTAGAGGAAGTGATGCCCCATGTCTGGGTTGCCTCCCAGCAAGCGCTTCTTTATTGTCTTTAGCTGGACCTTGCTGAGTTTTTAATCTAGCCTCAGCCTTGAGCACTTTTGCTCAACATTGCCTTCAAGATAGTGCTTGATTCTCTGTCCATTAACAATGAACTTCTTATCAGAATCAATATCTTGAAGCTCCACATAACCATATGGTGATACACTTGTAATCACATATGGTCCCCTCCACCGGGACTTCAGTTTCCCGGGGAATAGACTGAGCCTAGAGTTAAATAACAGAACCTTTTGTCCAGGTTCAAAGATTCTAGATGACAGCTTTCTGTCATGCCACTTTTTTTATTTCTCTTTATCAAGCTTGGCATTTTCGAAAGCAGTGAATCTGAATTCCTCTAGCTCATTTAGCTGGAGCAATCTTTTTTCTCCAGCTAATTTGGCATCAAAGTTTAGGAATCTGGTTGCCCAGTAGGCTTTATGTTCCAGTTCCATGGGCAGGTGGCATGCCTTACCATACATAAGTTGGTATGGAGAGGTCCCTATAGGAGTCTTGAATGCTGTTCTATAAGCCCACATAGCATCATCCAAGCTTCGTGCCCAATCCTTTCTACGGGTACTTACAGTCTGTTCCAGGATTCTTTTTAGTTTTCTGTTAGAGACTTCAGCTTGCCCATTTGTCTGTGGATGATATGGAGTCGCCACCTTGTGGCGAATCCCATACCGGACCATGGTAGAGTAAAGCTGTTTGTTGCAGAAGTGAATGCCCCCATCACTGATTAGTACCCTGGGAACACCAAACCTGCTGAATATATGTTTCTGGAGGAACTTCAGCACTGTTTTAGTATCATTGGTGGGTATGGCAATGGCCTCAACCCATTTTGATACATAGTCAACTGCCACCAGAATATAAGTGTTTGAGTATGATGGTGGGAAAGGCCCCATGAAATCAATACCCCATACATCAAATAACTCAATTTCCAAGATTCCTTGTTGAGGCATGGCGTTACTGTGAGGCAAATTACCAGCTCTCTGGCAACTGTCACAGTTACGTACAAACTCTCGGGAATTTCTGTAGAGTGTAGGCCAGTAGAAGCCACATTGGAGGACCTTGGTGGCTGTTCGCTCACCTCCGAAATGACCTCCATATTGTGACCCATGGCAATGCCATAAGATCCTTTGTGCTTCTTCTTTAGGCACACACCTATGGATTATGCCATCTGTACATCTCTTAAAGAGATAGGGTTCATCCCACAAGTAGTACTTTGCATCAGTAATTAATTTTTTCTTATGTTGCCTGCTGTACTCCTTGGGTATGAACCTTGCAGCTTTTTGTGAGTAGATATTTAAGAGCAGCATGATCTGTGTACACAATCACTTTTGATCCTACTAAGTATGATCTAAACTTGTCAATGGCATAAACCACTGCAAGCAATTCTTTTTCTGTGGTTGTGTAATTTTTCTAGGCATCATTCAAAACGTGGCTAGCATAATAAATGACATGCAGAAGCTTGTCATGCCTCTGTTCCAATACTGCACCAATGGCGTGATCACTAGCATCACACATTAGCTCAAATGGTAATGTCCAGTCTGGTGCAGAAATAACTGGTGCTGTGACCAGCTTGGCTTTCAGCGTTTCAAACGCCTGCAGACACTCTGTGTAAAACACAAATGGCGTGTCAGCAGCTAGCAGATTACTCAGAGGTTTTGCAATTTTTGAAAAATCCTTTATAAACCTCCTATAGAATCATGCATGCCCCAGAAAGCTTCTCATTGCCTTAACATTGGCAGGTGGTGGTAATTTCTCAATTACCTCTATTTTTGCTTGATCCACCTCTATTCCCTTGTTTGAAATTTTATGCCCAAGGACAATCCCTTCAGTCACCATAAAGTGACATTTTTCCCAGTTTAAAACCAGGTTGGTCTCTTGGCATCTTTTCAAAACTAGTTTCAGGTGATCAATTTCTGGCGTTTTAGCACCAGAATTATTTTTCCCTGGGCTCTTACTGTCCTCTGGTGGATTTTGGGTGGTTTGCTCAATTCTTGGCTTCTTGCTGCCTTGAGGTGGGGTATTTAATGTCTTCCCACTTCTTAATTGAACTGCTTGGCATTCTTCTGTTATTTGTTTTGACAGCTGCTGCTTTGTTTGCTTCAATTGTTCTTCCATATTTATATTAGCCATCCTTGTCTCTTGTAGTCTATCTTTGAATTCGGCTAACTGCTTTGTTAGAAAATCCAATTGCTGATTGAATTCAGCAGCTTGTTTTACAGGACTGAGTTCAGCAGTTACTGTTTTAACCTCTTCTTTCATGGAAGGGTCACTGCTTAGGTACAGATGCTGATTTCTGGGAACTGTATCAATGAGCTCTTGAGCTTCTTCAATTGTCTTTCTCATGTGGATAGATCCACTAGCTGAGTAATCTAGAGACATCTGAGCTCTTTCTGCAAGTCCATAGTAGAAGATGTCTAACTGAACCCACTCTGAAAATATTTCAGAGGGGCATTTTCGTAGCATCTCTCTGTATCTCTCCCAGGCATCATAAAGAGATTCATTATCTCCTTGTTTAAAGCCTTGGATGTCCATCCTTAGCTGTGTCATCCGTTTTGGAGGAAAGTATTGATTCAGGAATTTTTCTGTCAGCTGTTTCCATGTCCTTATGCTGGCCTTAGGTTGGTTATTTAACCACCTCTTAGCTTGGTCTTT
>NC_029790.2:64397496-64400211 GCF_000816755.2 Arachis ipaensis | reverse complement strand
TACTGGCAGCTTTGCTGCACCATGATAATGAGCTGAGGATTCAACTCAAAGCTACTGACTCCAATGGAGGGTATGCAGATAATGCTCCCATATGAAGCAGTAGAGGGGTTAGCATATAACCCCAGAGTCCTCCTGGACTGTTC
This sequence comes from Arachis ipaensis, assembly GCF_000816755.2. NCBI lineage: Eukaryota > Viridiplantae > Streptophyta > Magnoliopsida > Fabales > Fabaceae > Arachis > Arachis ipaensis. Next base: position 64,400,068 of record NC_029790.2, on the reverse strand, counting down.
ATTTCCGCTTAGGTCCATGATGGAGAAAGGGAGATGATGTAAAATAGAAGAAAATATTTTTATTTATTTAATTATTTATTTATTTCGAAAACAAAATAAATTACAATAAAATAAATAAAAATAGGTGAAGATTTTCGAAAAAAATGAGGAGAGAAAAAGTGGTTAGGAAGTTTTGAAAAGGATATGATGATTTTTGAAAAAGGTTTTAAATTTTGAAATAAAAATCTGAATTTTAAAAGTAAATTTCGAAAATTTACTTTAAAATAGAGAGAAAAGATATTTTTGGATTTAAAGAGGAGAGAGAAAAACAATAAGATAGTACAAGATTTAAAATTTTTAGATCTAATGCTCTTTGTTTTCGAAAATTTTGGAGGGAAAACACCAAGGAACACCAAACTTAAAAATTTTAAGATCAAGACACAAGGAAACTCAAGAACACTTTGAAGACTCACAAGAACACAAGAACATGAAGAAAGAACACCAAACTTAAAATTTTTAGAAAACCAAACTAAAATTTTCAAAAAAATAAAGAAAAATCAACAAGAAAACACCAAACTTAAAGTTTGGCACAAGATTTATTCAAAGAAAAATTATTTTTGAAAAAGATTTTAAAAATAGGATAGCCAATTACTAAGAACATAAGCACCACGCTCTAGCTAATTGAGCTATAAGTTCAAAAGGTACAAAGTTCAGATCTAAAAATGTCATGAGAGATAAGACAAGTCTCTAAAAGTTGTTTAAATACTAGACTAGTAAACTAGGTTTACAAAAAATGAGTAAACTAAGGTGGATAGTGCAGAAATCTACTTCTGGGGCCCACTTGGTGTGTGCAGGGGCTGAGACTTAAGCTAATCACGTGAATAGGGCTGTTTTGGGCGTTCAACGCCAGCTTTGGATCCTTTTCTGGCGTTGAACTCCAACTTGTAACTTGTTTCTGGCGCTGGACGCCAGACTGCAACATGGAACTGGCGTTGAACGCCAGTTTACGTTGTTTATCCTTGAGCAAAGTATAGACTATTATATATTGCTGGAAAGCCCCGGATGTCTACTTTCCAACGCAATTGGAAGCGCGCTATTTGGAGTCCTATAGCTCCAGAAAATCCATTCCGAGTGCAGGGAGGTCAGAATCCAACAGCATCAGCAATCCTTTTTCAGCCTGTATCAGATTTCTGCTCAGCTCCCTCAATTTCTGCCAGAAAATACCTGAAATTACAGAAAAATACACAAACTCATAGTAAAGTCCAGAAATATGAATTTTGCCTAGAAACTACTGAAAATAAACTAAAAACTAACTAAAACACACTAAAAACTATATGAAATTAACCCAAAAAAGTGTATAAAATATCCGCTCATCAGTGATGTTTGCTATATGAATTTAATTAATAAAAACAAAATTTTCTGGAATTTTCTATAAAATAGAAACGCGATATCGAACTAAAGGCTCAATATTAAATAGTTAATAAAAGAAATAGGTTAGTAACTCCTTAATTTTGGTACGATCATGACGTACTGGAAGTTGGGTCGTTACAAATGGTATCAGAGTAGTTTGTTCCTGTTAGAGCCTTGGAAATGGACTGACTATGCTTCACTGCATACTCTGAGTGTCTGTCATGCTTTGTGACTTGTTCTAATAACAAGAGTTTGAGTTTTATATGCATGACTGTCTGATGATTAACGCTGTTAGTCTACCATTGCATGACTCATGGTATTAGGTCTGGCCAACTTAATACTAATGATTTATGTTCATGGCAACACTAACAGGTTATGATAGACGAAATAGAAGTAATAGGTAATGCAATTCACAGGGTTTGGGAGCGTTAGAGTTTATAAAGTTAGTTTCGATTCGACGTATAATCTTTATTCCTGCCACGCAAACTCGTGCTATCATTTTTTTCATGTTCGAATTCTCTGGTTTGAATCTCCTCCTTAGAATGTGATTTGATTGTTTCTCAACCATACCTTATCATTCTTGTATACCTTTGCTTGCCTATGAATATGATTGCTTACGTAACTCTTTGAATATTCATCTTTGACAATCTCTATACTTCTGTCCATATATTCTGCTTTCTTTGATTTCAGTTTGAACTTATTTTATCCTAGCGATTTTCGAGGATGAAAATTTTTCGAAGGTGGGTAGAATGTAACAACCTTAGTGTTTGAAAATCAAATAATTAGTTATTTGTGATTTATTATATTTTTTTATAATTTTATTTTAAGAAAATTATTTTACTAAAGGTAATTAAACAGTTTCATGATAATTGGAGTTTAAATTAATTAGAATTTTTATATAATCTTTATTGGATATTTGATATAATTGAAATTATAATTTTAGTAATTGAAAAATAAGAAAGAATGGTACCGTTCAATTTAAGTAATTTTTATTATGAATAAATGATATTCTATTTTATTAATTTGTACTCTTAGAGATTAATTTATTAGAAATGATTAGTTTGATTTTTATAAATACTTTAAGTTTAAGTTAATTAATATTTATATATAGTTTTTATTATAATTGGTAATTTTATAATTTGAAATTAAAGTTTCGGTGATAGAAAAATAATAACAAGTTATA
>NC_029790.2:64395541-64397457 GCF_000816755.2 Arachis ipaensis | reverse complement strand
AACTATATTTTATAAAAATGTGATTAATATTCTTATTTTATAATTTAAATTAGAAATAATTAATTCAACTTAGCAATATGTTGATAAATAATGTTTTTAAATATTTTTAAGAGAGTATATTTGGTTTTAAAATTACTCTACCCTCCAATTTTATCAAAAAATCTATTCATATCTATCCATATTCCTTTATAAAATCCCTAATTCCCAACCCTAAATTCCCAAATTGAATCAGAAACCCTAATTCCTAAATTAAGAAACCCTAACCCTTTTCATGCTAACAGCCACCACCCTCCAAACCCTAGCATACCACCCACTGCCATTACCCTCACCACATGACACACACAGACTCACCTCTCTCACTCTCAGCCTCACCAATGCACTCACACTCATTTCCTCACTATACATACGCACACACACATAAGGAAAAGACAGCAAGAGAGAGCGCCAGTGAAGAAGAGAGAGGAGCCGCGCCGCCACCGCACTCCGTCACACCTAGCCGCGTTTTGCTCACCGTTGTGCCATCCACCCACGCTGAGAAGGAAGAGAGAAACAGAGGAGAGTGGCATCGCGTCTGCTGCGAGCTCGCCGCCGAGGAAAGCCGCCGTGCCGTCGTCATCGTCGTCCTCACCATGACCTGGCACTGTCGCTGGAGCCAGCCACCTTCGTCGCCATTCATCTTAGTCGTCGTCGTCGCCTCTGGTCTTCCTTAGAGCCGCCGTCTAGTAGAACGTGAGGAAGAGGAGTTCTCGTCACTATTGTGCACCAAGTCATCGCTGCGGTTTCCTATCCCGCCGTTGATGCTTCCGCCACTGCCACAACCACCCTTGAGCTGCTGCGCTACTGTTGACCTATTGAACCACCACCCGAGCTACTGTTGGCTTGCTGGTGCACGAAATTGTGATGTCCAGGCTCAAACAATCCCTGGCAACGTGAGCAACTTGGTGCGCTGATCTCAATACATAATTGTCACAACTTCGATACAACTAACCAGCAAGTGCACTGGGTCGTCCAAGTAATACCTTACGTGAGTAAGGGTCGAATCCCACGGAGATTGTTGGTATGAAGCAAGCTATGGTCACCTTGTAAATCTCAGTCAGGCAGATATAAAGTAATGAAGATGTTTTCGAATAATAAATAATAGAATAGGGATAGAGATACTTATGTAAATCATTGGTAGAAATTTCAGATAAGCGAATGGAGATGCTTTTCGTTCCTCTGAACCTCTGCTTTCCTGCTATCTTCATCCAATCAGTCTTACTCCTTTCCATGGCTGGCTTTATGCAAGGGCATCACCGTTGTCAGTGGCTACATCCCCTCCTCTCAGTGAATAATATGCTCACGCACCCTGTCACAGCACGGTCCTGAGTGGGTCCTGTGGGGTCCACAGATCCTGAGTGGGTCCTGTGGGGTCCACAGATCCTGAGTGGGTCCTGTGGGGTCCACAGATCCTGAGGTGTTCAAGGATTTACATCCCTGCACCCATTAGGCACGTAAAAATGCCTTTGTATTCAACTCTGGGCGTTCACCGCCAGGTTGGTGGCCATTTTGGGCGTTCAACGCCCATCTGTGTGCCATTTCTGGCGTTGAACGCCAGAACCATGCCTGTTCTGGCGTTCAGCGCCCAGAAGTTGCCCATTTTGGGCGTTCAGCGCCAGAACCATGCTCTGTTCTGGCGCTGAACGCGAGACAGACGCTCCTCCAGGGTGTAATTTTTCTTCTGCTATTTTTGATTCCGTTTTCAATTTTTATATTTATTTTGTGACTCCACATGATCATGAACCTAAGAAAACATGAAAAACAATAAAAATCGTTCTCTTCCATCATTGGCAAGTTTGAACGCCAACCTTACATTTTCCGGACTAAAATCTAAGTATTTCCCCCAAACCATTGTAACATAGTTCTTTGGATCCGGGTTC